>NC_134676.1:83406320-83706320 GCF_030463565.1 Pelecanus crispus | reverse complement strand
TTGCTGTAAAGCTTATATTACTCTGATTTAACACGTCTAATTTAACAAGGTATTAGTCCATAATATGGGTATAATTGCATTTGACATAATGAAGGGGAGGAAAATGTAAAATTTGCCAAGCTCTACTGAAAAAATGGCTTTAGTAAATGTGTAGCTACTCATTTTCATAAGTATTTTAAGGATGCGGTTTTAATAGGCATATTCTATGCCCTAAATTATATTTACATGAAGCACAAGAATGGCTGAACGTGAACTGTTTGAATCTGTCAGGTAAGTGCACCATTATTAATAAATATATTTATAACCAGCTATAGAACAGAGAAGCCCTGGCGGTTAAATAATAATTTGTTTTTAAAAGAACTTATACATATTATTTAAAGTGATAGACTAGTCTGTCATAAGCATAATGAGTATTTTTAAGGCTGCCAAAATGTGTATTTGTCTGAAAGCCTGGAACAGATCCAAAAGTCACTTCTCAAGTCAATAACACACATCGCAACCTCCTATAGAAGCATCTTTCTCTTGTAATGAAATATAAGAGAAGCTATCAGCTCCTTACTTATTTCTTTTAACTCAGAGATTAAGGTACACAGTGCCGGCCACTGATTTACATGTAAAAGGGTCTGCAAACAAGTAACAGGAGTAGAATATGATCTCTCACCAATGTGCAGAGCTAGCGCTGACAGCTGTGGTCTTGTTTTAGCCTGCTGTGTGTGCTTACTTAAAAGCAAGGCAGACAGTCTTCACAAAGCACAGAAGAGTGTTATTTTTACTGTAAGTTTCCATGGATCACCCTAAACTTGTCTCAGACTGAAGGACAAAAGTTGGCTGCGTGTATCGTCATTGATCAATTGGCATTTATAAGGGCACTGTTATGAGTAAAGTGGTGGTTTCATGCTTTGCTTTCCACTGTTTAAGAGTAAGTGATCATTGACCGGGCTCTTGAGTGGATACAAAACTACCACAAGATAGATACTGGGAATAAGGAGGTAGTTAAGTGAGAGACCTAGCATTCCAAATCTTTGATTATATTGTACACTTGAAATATATACTATGTAGTACACAGAATAGTAATTCTCACTCTTTCTTTCTTTGTGAAAAGGACTCTTCCTAGTAGACTATCTGTCCACCCAAATTCCCACTATTTTTTTCATGCTATTCTCAGCCCTCTGAGGTGGTCAGCTGATAGAAGACCCCATTGTCAAGATCTCATGGTCCAAAGCTATAGCTATTGGTTTATCATTGTGGCTTTAAGGTGAGAAGTTTATCCTACATTCCCAAAGAATCTGTGACAGAAACCTAAGAAAAGAATCTAATTTCCAAACAGATCTAAATTTGTTTAGGTATTTCTGCAAGCTAAGAAAGGTTGAAACCGACTAGTATAAGAGCAAAAGATCTTCAGAAGTTCAGTTTAGGGAAAGCTTCAAAGCTAATTTGAATCCTATCCAATTTTAATCTAAAACTTGAGCTAGATTTCTCACAGGAACACACTCTTTCAATGTATTTCTGAAGTTTGACTCCAGATAGAATTGCAAATACTGCAGTAATACTGGATAATTCTTTGTGCATTGATAGTTATGCAAAGCAGAGCAATCCCAAAAGAAAAAACAAAACCTTTCCCAAACACTCAAAAATATTTTGTTTGCAATGGGTACAATGCACAAGTTTCTCTCAATTTTTTTATTTTCAAAGTATAACAAATATTCTAGATCAGCACTGAGAATTGTGAGAAGAGGGAATCTTACATCTCTAAGAGGCAAACTTGGTATGGAAAATATACCAAATTTAAACAGCAGTACTTTAAGAAGAATTCTGTATCTAAAATTAACACAATGCCAGTGAAGAAAGAAGTACTTTTGATGGCAGTTGGTCACTTTTGGATCAATATACTTTTTAAATTAACTAAGAATTGTATGATTTGTAAAGTGACAATCCTAAACATAATGACAGCTTCAGTACAGGGAACCTATTTTTAAACAATTGGAAAGATAAACAGTCACAGCTTAGATATACATTATTTTCTGTACTTGTATTGCAGCAGCCTTTCCAGGGGCTGTTCGTGAATTTTGATTCTCCTTATCACTGCCAATGCAAAAGCCTTTTGCCTTAGCATTTGTAGCACAGATCAGGAAAACCTCAGGTTCAAGCTGGGAAGAGTCTGCCTTTATTGTACTGAGCTGAGTTTTGGTGCATCTGAGGTCTGAACTGTTGAAAAGTGAATGAAAAGTTGGATTCATGTGTTATGATATTTATAAATTTGTATGTAAAATAAAATAAAAATGGTTATCAAATGACAGGATTTGGTCCAAATGGCAAACTTCAGCCCCAGAACAGATCAAGACTAAACCTGCATATGGTTGAAATAGGTCCAAAATGAAGGATAATCTGGTTATAATGATATAGCATTAATGCTGTGTCATAGAAACATAACACATTTTTCATCTTTGTGTGAGGGAAGGGCAAGATCAAAAGGATTTTGGTGCTTAATGTTCACCCAAGTGCAACATTTAGACATGAAGTACCTGGTGCCTAACCCTAAAACCCAAAACTGTACGTGAAGTTCCCTTTTTGGATTTATCTGCATACTCTACAAAGAAACCCCAAACTTGAATTACTGACATGCTTTCTCACCTTTGATGACAGAACATAAAGGCAGACAGTTCAGTATATTCCTTATACTTTTGCTTACTTTCTTTGAAAAGCAGGTTCTCGGCCTGCAAATTCCTAAGCAGTTTGGACTTCTGGGGTTCAGCAATCTGTACACATCGAGAAAAAAAGCTTAATATTTTCAGTCAATTTTATGATCACATTACTCAGTCTGGCATTCAAATAGAGTCAGTTTTCCTGTCCTTTACCAAGAAACTTGGAAACTGACTTATTCTTCATTATTTTACACAATGAAGACTATTTATTATATTTGATTCCCTGTATTAATATCTTAAAGGTTTCATTACCATGCCAGGATTAGAGAGTTACTCAGACTGATGAGCACAGAGGAATCCTAAAACTCTGGCAATGTGAAACATGTTCTTGAGTGGCTTCTATAGAAGGATGCTCTAAATAACTAGATTTGTAGCTAGGCTTTACATTTTAATGTGAAAGCAGGTGGCTTCTTAGTTTTATCTTCTGGGAATACACTGTGGAACAGACAAACATTGACTTTGGCTTTGTGGCTTGCAAAGAAAGTCATCTCATGGACCTCATATAGGGTGGCTTTACCTTCCCATAAATAAGGAAATCTATAATGTCAAGCTCAGGTATTTAGCTTATTTTCACGAGGCTAATTGTAAGTTACATTCAAAAGAGCCTCATGAGAAGTCAGGTTAGAAACAAAAATACTATCTTCTTTTAAGTGGAGCATGAAACCCCATCTAAGGTCAAAACAGAGGTCATAAAGAGGATAATATGGGTTTAGCATGCAGTGCAGCTGCTGTATGCTGTATTTAGCCTGCGAATAAAAAAGGAGCTTTTGTTTCCACTACTGTTACTCCCTGCATCTTTCCAAGTAATTTCTTTCCTCCGCTAACAGTTAACTTTAACGTGTATATATCTGGCAGCCAGCTATTTACTTTAAAATGTCTGACGTCAGAAATAAAGCAGTCACCATACAAGTTTAATAGGTTGAATCTCTCTTGAAAAAAGGTATTTATGAAGGCACATGCTTTTACAGTGGCAAAACCATTTTTTTGGTGGCATAAATCAGTGACTCCCATCATATTGTGGGATGGCATTAAACTCTGCTGGAGAGGAGGAATCAACAACAGACCAAGTTCTGACTTATATCAGGACAGAGGATCTAAGGAAACAAGCATGGTTTGGAAGGAGCTAAACTGAGAAAAAATCAAATACTTAACCCCTCCTCAGCACTATATCCCTCTCCAACTCCACAGTGACCAACCAGAAAGCAAGGCAGTCAAGGTTTTTTTGCAGTCAAGGCTTTTTTTCAGTGAACACGGGAAAAATGTTGGAAAATACACATTCAAGAGATGAATGGAGAGGACTGCACAGATTTAATCCACTAAACTGAACCATGGAAAAAATCCAATTCCATTATTCAGAGGCTGCTGAGTGTATTTTACCTTAGGGAAATGTACTTCTACTAATTTTCAGTAACTCTATAGTCCATTTCAGCCTCTATGCTTGAAAATTAACAGCACGTTAACAGGACTATTGCCTGTACTTGTGGAACTGTCTGTTTAGGATTAGGCCATTAAATATTGATGGAGATAATTGTTCCTGCACTTGAACAGCAGAAGGATAGAACTGAAAGTAGTTTAACTGTCATTTGCATTTATGCTTGGTAAACAGAGCTGGATTTGAAAGCACTGAACATCCAGTATTGCCTTCTGCACAGTTCACATTCTGAAGCATCACTGATCACGAAGATCAGTTTGATAAAATGTTGTAGCAAAGGTTAAATCAAACCATTTCAGCAGTAATTTATCACATCTAAATAAATAAATGCAATGGCAATACATAATAAAATACACCTAATTGTCCTTTGGTAATTATATTTTCTTTTTTGAAGGCTCATCAGTCACAATTTCTCATTATTTCAATTTTAAATGTCACCTTTTGTCTGCATATACTTTTCAAATTGTATTTAGCTTGAACAGCAAGATTTTCAAAGTGGCTATGCACTGGAGGAGAGCTGGCTTTTCATTTCTTGTATGTTTCCTTTAATTTTACTTTTTAACCTTTGTTCCTGAATCAGAAAGTCTGTGAATTACTCTGCGTGATATACATCACTCAGGAGGAAATAGTTTGCTCACACCCAGTTTTCTACTTCATTAGGTAAAACAATTTATCATGGAACTGGTCAATCAGATAAGGAGGACCTTATCTTAGGATCCTATAATCCCCTGCATCATTTTATTCAGAGTTACTCTAAATAAACTCAATATGAGCTCTTCGCAAACGTGATGTGGCCAAGATGCATCAAGGTGAAACAAGTGACAGTTCAGCTCAAGAAGACCATTTAAGTGAAGCATACAGCACATCTTGAGGGAAGGCTGTCCTCATGGGGGGACATTCAAGGTACATTAAAGAAATGAAGGGAATGGACCTGTTCTCTGCAAGTGGCTGTATGCCTGACATTCTCTGTGACTTGTATAGGTGAGTGATGCATAAAAAAACATTCAATTCAATAATGTGAATTACCTCTGGCTTGATAAATGACTGCTAAAAATGGTGTGCTTTTCTCTATGGGAACTACACTTACTTGAATGTGAACAAAGTGTCTGGAAGTTATATCAAATTAAAAAACGTGCTGTGGCTGTTAACGAAGGGCCTCCTGCACTGGCTCTGAATATGATGCCCATATATCAAAGACCTCTGACATTGCCTGCCACTCGATCTGGACACAGGAAATACGGGATTCCAGGCAGATGAGAGCTGAAACTGAAGCTCCAAAAACCTTCCTTGTGCAAGTGATTAGGTGCAGCTGTTTCGCTTCACATTTCGAAGCACTTGAACTCTGCAATCTGCCACATTTTTACAGGCCTGCATGTGTAGAGGGTAAAAAAAGGTACCATGCTCTGGCTAGACAGCAGATGTGGGTATAAAGAAATGCCTCCATTAAGAGAAAAAATAAATGAAAAAAAAAATTTAAGAAAAGCACAAACTGGGAAGCAAGAAGAAGAACTTAAAGGGAGGCTATCAGACCAAGCAGAGGAAATAAATCTGTTTTCCCAAGATAAAAGGGAAAAAAATTTTGACAAATGTTACATGAACAACATATTCACTCTTTAAAAATATCTTTGCATTTCTAAATCTGCCCAAAGGTATAAAGTTTTTAGGTACACAGAGTAGGGATTCTAGAAACACAAATGCCACCTCTACTTTTGCCCATTTTGTAAAATAAAACAGCTTGCTCAACATTATTTCAGGATGAAATCTCCTTGAGCTCAGATCAACAATACATAAATACTAGGCTACATAGGAGAAATAATATGAAAAAGCCAAGCCTAGCATTTTCACAAACTCTTTTGGTGCTCTTAATTTTCCTAGTTCCAGGTCTGTACTGTAGTAGGACCACAAAACGATGAGCTCAGAGAAGTCTCTTCTATAAATTGATGAATACTTTTTGTTCTGGAGTTTTGGTAAAATAGCTATTTAAAACCTGATTCTACTGCACAGAAACCAATGGGACACTTTCCCACTGACTCCAATAAGACCAAGATCAGTGCTTTCAGTGCCAACTTCTTATTGAAGCTACAGGAGAACTGATGGCAGTACAGCTTTTTAAACAATGTATTCAATGAGGAGGTAACTGTTATGTTCAATGAGGTAATATAGCAATTCAATGTAAAAATGTCTTAAATACAGTAAGGAGAATACATACATTTGCAAACATACACATAAAAGGAAGTTGTATGAAAGATTTAAAGAAAAGTTTACTACTGTCCACCAGCAGAGAACTTTATCCAGCAAGTAAAACCTCTTTGGTTTCCTTCTGTTGACTTTTTATGACTTAAAGGTGCTTGAGTAGAGGTGCTTCTCTGATCATGGTGTGATACAAAGAAAAAATTATGGACAATCAGAGTGTCCTGGGTGTCTTGAGCAAGGAACATTTCACAATGCAGAAGCCTTTAACTCCTTGGCCAGTGAGCTATCAGGGAAACAGTCAGTCTTCGACAAAGGGGGTGAATCCCCTCCATCACAAGAGCTGCAGGGTGTCCTGAAAGAGAGTTTGTTTTAATGAGCTTCCCATTTGCAGAAAAGCTTCACTAGGAATGAAAACTTGAAGGCTTTATCTTCACTGCTGCAAGGGCGTGGGACTTTTTTTCACCCTTCAGGGTAACAGATGCTGTCTATCCCTATGTGTAATAACAACAGACACACTGTCATTTTACCTGAAGTAGGAATCGTGTGTGGGAGAGGACAGGTTTCATCTGCTGTGGTTCAAAAGTTGTGATTACTGAGCCCTCCTTCCACTCCCACCTTTTACTCAGTGAAGACAAATCCCTATGGGTTTCCTACATCATAAAGGAAAGCTGACCTCTCTTATACTTCCTAATAACAAGAAGGTGTTTTCTTATTGCCTGATTACAGCAAAGTTTCAAAACTGGTTAAAACTCACTGCCAGTGATGGGAGAAAAACAAAAAGCATGAAGCTGGGGCAGGAGTGAGGTGAGTAAAGTTCTTGTCTTGTGAACAAAAGGAGGGTTTTATCTCACTTCTTGTCATTTTGGGGGCTCATCTGGGAGGAAGCCATTCTAAGAAACTCTATCATACCTGATATCTTTCTTGAAACCCTACATGCTGGCATAAAATTAGCGCAACATATCCTCTGCTAAAAAATAAATCATAACCATGACAGGTTCAAAAATAACCTGAAATAAGGACCCAAGAAGACAAAAAGAAAACATTGGAGATTTTTTGATATTTTTTTCACCAAGTGATCCCTTTGGTTTCAAAACAAACTTGATTTGAAGGGATGAAGAGGTGAAAGAAAAGGGAGGAAGAGGAAGAGGAATAAGTCAGAAGGTAGGATAGAGCAAAATAAGCTTAGTAATAAGGGAAATTGTGTTGTAGGCTGAAAGAGCAGCTGTATAGAAATTAGGTCCTGTAAAACCCAATTCTCTAAAATCAGATATAGGAATAACTCTATGCTCCATTGAGAAAAAAGCTGAGAAAGAGACCATTCAAACTGTCCAGAATTGGCAATAAAAAATAAAACCAGAGGAAGACACCTTCATTAAATAAAATGGTACCTTAAAACTGGTAAGCCATTTTAGCAGTTTCATATTGCATTGAAATTTCTCAGATAGGGTAAGGAGAAGAAATTGTCTTTCTAAGAGATACATGGTGGGAGAGGAAAGAGATGATATACTGACAGCACCAAGTCAAACATGGTATTGGAAGGAGACAAAAAGTGGTGAAACCTGAACAGATGATAGAGAGTAAGAAAGAGAAATACAAGGAGGAAGATTTCAATATATTGATGACAACCACGAGGCTTGAAATGGAAACTTGGAAAGTCATTTAGAAACACACAACAAATACAGAAACACATGGGTGACAGCAGAGACCTCTGCCCGTGTGACACTGTGAAAGTCTGAGGTACTTCCGAGTCAATTTTCTGAAGGTCTTTGAGGAATGAGAGTTTCTCCACAACACTGCACATGGCTTTCCTGGAAAGGCATTGTAGATCTTTGAATCACATCTCAAAAAGTGTAAGAATAGGACAGGAACATGTCAAATGCTCATAAAATATTTGGAAGAGCACAAAGACATCTCATCTCTGCCAATGTCTCTCTTCTCACACACTTTGTCTAATTAGCCATCACCTGAAGTCTGGAAAGGAGAATCTGTTGGACAGTTATGGAGGATGGTTGCACCCAGAAAGAGTGAAAAAAGGGAACCCTTTAAATAGAGCAACAGAAGACTGTGGAAGCTGTAAAGGAAGTCTGCTCATGGATGAAAGTGTGGTGAGAAGGCAGTAAGGAGGCAGATGAATCATGGATGTGAAGTATTCAGCATCCTGGTGTAGGACGCTCTAAAATGGTGACTCAAGCCCCGGCAGAGCCTCAAAATGAGGAGAAAGTTGTCAGCTTCCTAGGGCTTGTTTAATTTCAGGATTTGTTGTAAAATATCACACTGAAGTTTGCTTTCCCACAGAAGGTCTGCAAATCTCAGTGTTGATTGAGAAGAGTCATCTTAACACTCCTACCTCCTATAATTCAACAGAAAATTGGAGAGCCATGAAGACAGTCAAAGAGCAGAAGAGTGTGTAAGTCAGAAGCAAATGCCCCAGTTTTCTCCAAATCTCTCAGATTCTTTTCTTTTTTTTTTTTTACAATATCTCCCTTTCCTTTCTCTGTTCCCTGTTCATTCTTTTTTGCGTCCTTCCTTTCTCAACTGCTTCTTCCCCCTTTCTAGTTTCTCTTTCTTTGTTCTAACAAAACTACTTTCTTTCCCCATTTCTATAAATTTCCCACTATTTTTTTCTAGCCCTACATTAGTACAAAGACACCTTTCTTCTTCTCTACCTTCCCTACCTCTCCTCTATTGCACTCTCTTCCTTCATTTCTCCTTTATTTTCTTCGTTTTTTCACTACATTCTCCATGCCAGAACTTCAGCAAAAGATCAAAAGGGAAAACCTGGCAACACAAATTAGAGATTTGATGGCAGCCAAGTGTAACTAAATAAAAATGCTTTTGCATTAGCCACAGTTAGTAACAGGGTTTAATAGCTGGCTATCTGTAGTTTTTACTAGGTGAACAAGAGGTTGGAAAACATAAGTAGGCATAGCAGGCAGCACAGTAAAAATTACATTTCCTCATACAAGCTTGTCCAAAGCAGCATGTCTTTTCTGGGCATTTTTTTCTTCTTTAGTATGAAGTGAAAGCTTAAAACATGTTTATTGTAAAATATGGCTTGAGACACAAGTTACCTAAATTTGTATTCTCCCTCCCCACACCCTGCAATAAATATAATCTCATTTCACTTTCTGTCAGTGAAAGGTGGAAGTGAGAATGACATTTGTTGATTAGAGAATTAGTACTATTCCACACAGCTTGTTTTAAAGGATGCAATCACCCAGATGTTGCTGCTGTCAGTAGAACTGCAGTACTGTGCATGTTCACACTTCAGTATGCATTAAAAGCATAGTTTATAAATGTATGAGATGTATAACACTATGTCTGTATGGGAATATTATTGTAACATACCTTAATTGTATTCAATAATCACATTTTATAACCTTTTAATTGACTAGTATTTAGTGTTTGGCAATTAAATGATTGTAACCAACCATCCATTGAAGTTAATTATCTGTAGATTGTGCTGGTCACTTTAAGTATTTCTTTTACTATGTTCAGGACGTGGCATTTTTCCAATTTCTTAATGGACTACATTTAGAAAGGGAACTACAGCAAACCTGTTATCTGTAGTATATGTATTACAGAAGAATAACTCATATAACAGCAATCGTGTTAGAGGCTGTTATGAACAACATTCACTGTGGGCCATATCTTAAGCTGTCAGTGTAGTTACTCTGATTTACACCAGCTGAGGATTAGGACACATGTACGATTGCAAGGAATGGTAACTTCTTTAGATGCATCAAATCTTTCAAGACAAAGAATGTCAGTATAAAGCAAAGCTGACTTAAAAAACAATGTTTCTGAGAACAGCAGAGTAAGGTAAGAATAACTACACTGAAGATAGTGCTAGTTTCTCTGCGTTTATCTCTGTGTAGGACTCAGTTTGGTCCTGTACAGAAGGACCAGTTGTGAGGTCCTGAAAGCATTCAATTAGTGCAAAAATAAGGTTTGAAATTGAGAAAATAAAATCAAATTAATCACTCGTGCCAAGTAGCATTTGCTATGTTCAAAGAAAGTAACAGAAAATTAATGTAATGAAATTAACTCCTGAAGTGTTCTCCCATCTATATTTAATTATTTTTCTCTGTTAGGCCACAACAGCTTATAAACATTAGCCCTTTGACAATGTGTTGTATATACCATTCACAGAAATACAGGAAACTGAGGAGTAGTAGTAGTAGTAGTAGTAGTAGTAGTAGTAGAAACTGAGTTTACAAATTTTGCAAGGTCAGTGGGGAAGGAATTACTCTGATTTCATACACTAGAGCTGGCCAAAATACAGGTTTTGATCTGTACATGGTTTTGAACCAGAATATAGGCAATCCATGCCACCACTGCACTGAACATTTGGCAGAGGCCTGCTGTTTGTCTGGGAATAGACAGACACTAGTTGTGTCCTGTGATGGAGCTGTGATGTCCCTGAGATGCACCTCACTGCTGTGAGCACCCTTGCACGTTCCCCTCTCCAGAGGCCATCTGATAAAGAAGATTCAGGTTTTGTGGCTCTTAACAACATCAAACTTTTGATACAGGTCCTGCAGGAACGAGCGGTTTATTCTGAACTAATATATGCAGTTGAAGTTTCAACTAAAAAAACGAAGATCTTTCTATGTTACTTTAGGCCTTTACCACGTAATGAAGATCTTTACAGTAACAATGTCAAGCTTTCCTCCATTAGTTCAATTGCAATCTGCAATTCCAAAAAATGGCAAGGATGTTGAAACACATCCTTCAACAGAGCAGTTACAATGGATCAGTGCAAGTAACAGCCACAGAACTTGGATTTGTATTTGTGATTTTGAAGAACTCGGACTGAAAACATCTATTCTCTTTCACATCCACTTTCTTCTCTTGCAGCTGAGTCTTGAACTAGATTTAGTCATGCATGATCTTTTGTGGTATGCTGCTTAGAAATTAATCTCATGATCTCTTTAATGGATCTCTGTAAGTCGTCTCCAGGAGCTTGCCTAAATGGAAGTTCTGTCTAGGCACCTCACCAAGCAGGATCAGAGCTGACATGGGAACAGTTGCTTCGCCTATGGGATGCTGACACAAAGATCCAGAGATGGACACAAGACCCTATATTAGGTGGCCAGATGTACACTGATGCTTCTCCTTCTCCTTTTACCTGTATGTATGATACATTTTGATTATTAACCTCTCAATAGTTAGCATACCAAGAACAGTTAACACATCCTTTCTCATCAACACAGAGAAAAACAGATCTCACTGTTTTCTGCTGATCCCTAATCATTGCACATGTTGCCAGAACAGGCCCAGGTCAAGACCTTGCAGCGTGATCAGCAGAAAAATACCTTCCTAGCATTCAGGAAATTTACAAAGAACAAAGAAAGGCAAAGTAAGTAATGTGCCCAGCTTGTCAAGGCTGCGACATTTCTATGTGTGGTTAAAACAGGAATAGGTTTTTGGTACCAAGGAACTATTGCTGCTGGTAACTGAGGCATGGGTAGAAACAGGTAGTTCTAGAGTTGAGCTCTGTGTTTAGGTGTGCAGAGAGCTTTTCAGAATTGTGGTAACCACAGTCTGGGTCAACCCCAATTTGGGACTATAAATAACTTTTCCAAGACTTACTAAAATCCTCATGTGAAAAGAATCTAATCTGTGGCAGTTATATTCAGTTTCCTGTCTCTGAAAAACCAAAATTAAAAATGCATATACAAGGAATTTGCAAAGAAAATATGTTTAAAGATTCTTTTTCCACTAGTATTTTGTCTGGTCCTCCAATAGCAAACCTGAGGTGTACATGTTTATATGTACAGTGTTAAAATATTTTTTAGAATTGCTAATGGATATAGCTAAGTTGTCTTGAATGGATTTTGTTGTTTTTTTACAAATAATATTGGTTTATTGTTTCAAATTATTTTTTTCATCTTGGGAGGATTTAAGAGAAAAACTGGAAAGAACTGATCTCTGGGGAAATTTTTTGTATTCTGGAGAGAGAAATCCTTTGATAAGTATGGAGAAGAACAAAGGAGACAGAAAGGATAATCTTCACTGGACTGATCTCATTAAAAGGAAACTCAAGAATGCAAACAGATATCTTTCTAACAAAGGAGTAAGAATATCATTTATGGATCTTACTACAGTAATGAGTAGGGCTGCACTAACATTTCAAAACTTTATGAAGCACTGCCAGCAATTGCAAGCCACAAATTCTGATCAACTTGTTCCTAATGTTTTGGACACCACCTATGTAAAGATAAACACATATAGTCATGATATCTACGGACCTGAAACAACAAAGACATCAGTTCCTTTCTTTCAGCTTAACATTGTTCCTCTGCCAAGGGACAGGAGAATTTAATATCTTTTGTACCAACTTATATACAGAAGAAAGAGTACCACAGACCTAAGTAGTTCATTAATGTGAAGTTATCTGATCAAAAAACAATCAGAATTTTTAGTTCTCAAATTGAATGTCAACAAATGGCACAGAACCAGAGACTCTCTTGAAGAGGGTCTCTAACTTCTTTGCACACTTTTTTTGCTTACAAAGTCTACACAGTTCTTTTTTCAACAGGTCTCTCTACTGTTTAGCCATGAGATCTAAGGCAAAAACTGCTCAAAGGCTATGTAACCTTACACATCCCATCCATCTATGATCTGTCTTCCTCTCTTGCGCACAACTGTTTCAACAAATGCAAACCAAGCTGAAAATATGTCTGTGACTCAGACAAAAAAGTTGTTTGGCCTGTGCAATACCTCCCATAAGTGTTTGAGACTCACTACTGCGTGGACTCATGGATTTATTTTTACAAAGTTTTATCTGTAGTCCTACTTACATATCTATGTCCTATCATTTATCAAAGTGTGCCAAAGTTAATAAAATAGTGGATCCATAAAAAACCCTCTAAAAAGTCCATGACCCCATCCCAGTGATGAAAGATTCCCCACACCCCCACTCCCCCATCCCCCCTACCCCCCCACCCTCCCAAAAAAGTCCTGCATTTGAAACTTCAGAGTCATAAACATAAGTGACCACTTTTCATTGCACAGCCAGCTGATTTCTCTTGCCTCTTCAGCTGTATGTAACTGTCATACTGTTTTTGCCAGGTTGACGCCTGTCACTAATTGTAACCTACCTGGAAACTGCCCAGATAAATGAGACCTGATTACATCTGCCCAGCACAAACCACCTACATTAACTGGGTATAAACTGGGTTCAGTTACCATAGGTCTAGTTACAAGGTGGTTCATCTAATCACAGGAAGAGGTAGGAAAAGGTAATCATGATGAACAGGCTGATGAACTAATGAATTCTTCAACATCCATGTTTCTTTTTTAGTCTTCTAGTTAATTTTGCTCTGTAAAAGAGTAGAAGGGCAGACACACACACGGAGTAAGTTACTGGTCCTTGCTTGAGTTTGTAGAAATCTCTAATAGGATAATGCCAACACTTAAGCCACTCTAGATTTCTTGCTTTCATCTAATAATACATGGGGTGAAACCTGTTTATTTCCAGCTAAGATGACTGAAAAAAAATCAAGCAATATTTACCTTTAAGAAGGCTGATGCTTTTCTCTCCAAGAGTATTTTTGAGGCTATGTTTCACAATAGTTACTCTGGTATTCTTTTTTATGCTGAGTTGCTGATGTTAACATATCCAAATATAAGATATTAGCTTTCTTGGCATGTTTGAATGAGAGTCAAAAGAGGTTCAGTGGAAAATTATCAGCAATTTATTCTTTTATGACTGTGAAAAGAGCTAATAAATATGTTGCTTATTACAAAAGTGTTAACAACAGTTACCAATGTAAATTCTCTAACAGTGTCAAAATCCTCAGTCCTTTTTCAGCAGGACAGCGTCTGATGGGTATTTTATTTTATTGCTTATTGCACTTCCTTAGGACCACTGCATGGTTTGCTCTTAATGGAAACACAAAATATATTTGTAAATGGTGGTTTAAGACTTTAAAACTAGTGCTGAACACATTCAAGATATTAGTAGGAAACTAACAAAAATTTAAACTTAAGTATCACCAAGTCCCACATAACATGATCAGGCAGATTCAAGAAAGTTGGAAGAAGACAACACGATGAATATCCCCTGAAAATTTGAACTGTGGAAGATCATAGAGATTGCTAAGAAGGTACCAGTCTGCATCTGACTGAGCTCAGTAAGTGAAGGCAGGTTGAGATCCTAATGACAGCATAAGACTTTGCCTGAGAAAGGAGTGCAGACATGGCTGTTCTGCTTCCCAGCACCATTAGATTTGCAACGGTTGGTTCAGCCTGGTTAGCGGTTTCAATAATACTATACTAGTTAAAGGTTCCCATGGTTTTCCACCACATCCCACCCTCTTACTGAATGCATTCACATGCACTGGGAAGGAAGTGTGAGCTGGAATATGTCCTGCTACCAGCCCTGGGGCTGTGTTATTTCAGGTATATAAGGCTATCCGTTCCAGCATGTTAACATGGGAAACTTCTAGAGATCCTTTCCTTTTTCAGAGCCAAAAAATGAAGCCAAATTCATGCATGTTTTGGACTTAATAGTAGGATTTTTTCTGAAATAATTACATTATGGATTTGTTTACATGATGCATGCAGGAAGTGAAAAACTTCAGTTTCCTAAAAGCCAACGTTTCTAGATGTGAATGTTCTCTCCCATTACATTCATATTTTACAGAAATTACATTGCAAATGCATCTAACCTACTCTAAGTAATGCATTCCAGCTCCTCTGATTCTTGAGGAACAGGCAGTGTCATGAGATGACACTGTTACAAACAGAGAAAAGTATGCTAATCCTGTGCCACAAAAAATTAAGTACACAGAAGATTCTGGTGTTTGTCCTGCTCTTAATTACAAGCCTTGGAGAAAAGGGTCATATATCATGCACAGAACTCCAAGGGCAGTTTTGTTGGTTTATTAATCCTAATGTAGTATCAGATCATAAAAATAATTTGAGTCATTTGGTAATGCGATTTGGTAATGTTCTGATTAATGCATTACCATGAACAGAAGAGACAGATTAACCGTACCATGAATTGTAACATGCTAATTCCTCACTGCAGCTCTAACAACTGAGTCACATGCAGTTTCAATTATTTTACATGTTTGGCAGTCATTCTTCCCAATGGAACAATAAGCATTAACACAATAATCTGAAAGAAGCTTATAAAAACATGGTTGACATAAGTTCTCTCTATTAAGAAATATTCAATGTTACAATGCCAGTTTTGTTTTAACCAGAGTAACTCCTACAATTGAAAGATCTTGATCTGAATGCCTTGAAAATAGTTTCAAATTTGTCATGCTCCACTAATATGTCAAATCATTGATTGTCCAATAAATTAGTGTTATTTCAAGAGAAATTAATGAAAAATTATGGGCAGCAGGGGTTAACGTACTCTGATGAGAATGAGCTCTTCTGAATTAAGCAGTGCTTTAAATTGGAGACACTCAGTAGAAAAATGATGCTACAACTGCTGCTGCTTCTAGTAATGCCTTGTGCTTCACACAGAGCTCTTCACTTAGAGATTCCCAAACACTTTACAAAGGCTGTAAATATCATACTCATATTTTGCAGGTCACGTATGGAGAAACTAAAACTGAGAAACATATTGACCAAAGAAGCAAAAAGAATCAGTGTCTGTGTTGGGATAAAAAGTTCCTATCCCTTTGGTCCATCCTATAAAACCCAGAATTCTTAAAAAAATTGAAGGATGCTTTAATTTGTTTCTATCATTTACATTTTAGTCCAGCTTGGTCTGCTATTCCTTCCATTATGCTAAACATTCTACATTGTCCTATGTCAGCTTATAAACAATGAGTGAACATAGAATCTGGACAACTTGTTCAACTCCATTTCACTGCCTGGATGAAAAAGTTGAATAAAATTAATAGATGCGCTTTGCAGGTTTTACAGTGGAAGATGTGTGTCCCATACCCCCCCCTCCCCCCTCACCCCCCAGGGCAGAAAGTGGGTAGTTCTCCTTGCTCAGTTTCGTTGTGAAGAAACTTTCTCCTACAGTGGGACCGTAGCTTCTTGGAAAGGGTAGCCATTTATCACAGCCCTAAATGAAAGCATTCCTTGGACACAAATGTCTTTTTCTTCCTTTGTCTAATTACTGAGGGGAAAAGTGAGAAGGAAATGTCAAAACAGTGAAACAGTGGTGTATAGAGAGCAGTCACTTTGGAGCTCAACCAGCTTTTGTGAAGGCCTGGGCGATTTGTCAAATGGTTGTGGCATAAGTCAAGCCCTGAGGTTGAAAGGTCTTGACCTAAGGAGTGCTGAAATCAGGCAGTATAAGCAAGAGGGCTGCTAGAAGTTTCAGCTGTAGTGGAGATGAACAATGATGGGTGCTGGACACAACAAAACCTCATCTGCATAATTCAGGTAAGGAATTTTATTGAATCTGACAAGTATGTGACAGGCTGAGAAAGAGAAAAGAACATGCTTTTGCTGGGAACCTTTAAAGCTCTTCAGTTAAGGTATGTGGAAATAAATGACAGCTAATCTCTTCACTAAAAAAACTGTAAACAATGCCATTTTACACAGGGCTCACCCATGACCTTTTCATAGATCAGGCTATCCACTTTCAGGCCAGGCCACTGAACTTATCACAAACAATGCGGCAAATTCAGATTGTGCAAGAAGAGCTTTACTTCTCCCAACTGCTTCATGTAGAGTTGCTACTTGCTTCGGCAGGTATGCTTCAGCAGAAATGCTATCACTTACATCTAGTGCATAAGCCCTCATGGCAAATGAAAAATCCACGTGGAGACTTTTCAGTGGAAGGTTTTTTTTCAGTTTGGTTGTTTTTTTGTTTGTTTGTTTGGTTGGTTTTTTTTACAGTTTTGGCTTGCATGGGTCATACTGCGACTACAAATCTCAAGCTAAAAGGCCATAAGGTGACAAGGCAACTTTTCTGCACTGGGACTGGTAGATACTATTAAAGTGACCAAGGCTTTTAAAATCCTTCATTAATCTTGACATGTCAAGTTTCTCAGAATTTTTTTTAAATTTAGTTTAACCACTTGCCTCCATTTTAAGTCTTCTCTGGGTAAACAATAGAGTTTAAGGATATGTAATAGCTGCTTTTGAAAATACAAATAAGACACTGATCACCAGCTTTAGAGGATAAAATCTTTGTATGCAACTTTGGTTCATAAACACTAAGACAAAAATAACCTTAATACACATAAAAAACTCAGAAGCAATGGCTGAAAATCAAATCTAGCCTCTATGTGTTTTTTAACCTAATCAAATAAAATAAGAAATGACCTTGCAGGCAAGCAAGAGTTTTCCTTTTGTGAAAAGCTGTATTCTGGAGCTCTTTCTTAAAGCTCAATTCCCCACAAAAAGTAGCACTTTATATCTCTATAAAGTGGGTTTCTTGCTAGATGCAGACCTCTAAGCCTGACAAGAAAACAATTTGTTGTACAGGCTGCTGAAAGAATGGAAGGAAAGCTCAAAATCTAGAGGAACACATTGCAACTGTGACTTGCAAGAGCAGAAATTCAACTCTAAAACTCTTCAAATAAATAAAAAACCAAAGATTAGACTGACTTTGTTGAGCATGAGTCACAAAATCCCCAAGCTCTTCCCTGGATTACTGGCACAGTGATTTCTGCAGCGTACAGCACACATGTATGTTTTTACCAATCTGTGGATCATTCCACCTAATGGGAAGCAGTTAAGCGTCCTGGCTGGATCAACTGTGGATCTTGGTGTTATAAGCAGTACAATGCATAATTCACAAGGCTTAATGAATATTCCAATTCATGACAGCCAACTGGCTCCATAGGTCACACCTCCCAGTCTCATATAAATAAAGAATGAGATACTGGAAAGTGTACCAGCTGAACCCGAGTGAGTGCCAAAAACATGCATATTAATGAGGCACAATAAAGGATATACTTGACTCTCAGGAAGTGCCTCTATTGTTTTCCAGCTTTAGAGAGGGAGAGAGGAAAAGTTTGCATCACACCTTTCAATATACCGCACAGAGTGCAACATGAAGCTTCCCCCCGGAGCAAAGAGGGAATCGGGTTGTGGCAATGGCATTTCACATCCAGCTTCATCAGGTCTATGACATCCTCCGTCATTCCCACCACAACAGCAAAATCCATGCTGGAAATATCCCCACCCTCCGCTCCCATGTTCCTCTGCAAGTCCCCATTTGGTAACTAAGGAGAGGAAGTGCTTCAGCAGTGCTGTTCTTTTATGTGCTCTGTTTAGACCTTGGAACAGGATGAATGGTAGCTTAGATGAATGCATTTGTGCCATTTTTCTTGGCCCCAGACGATGTTTCCTCACTACCATGACATCTGAACAGAAGGAGAAAACATCTCCCTTTTGTGGCAAGCTAATTTAATTTGTACCTTCCACCTAGGGGTAAATATGTTTGTCTGTCTTTCTAAGCTCTCTTTGCCCGCTTTCTTTTCTCACGGGAAACCCTGCTGAGTCAAAAGCAGGATATTGCTTAGTGCTCTAACTTTATTTTAAAGTAATTTAATTTTAAGCATACTCACACCCACCCTAAAGTGAAGCAACTGTAGGAGCTCCGCTGGGACAGCCTTAATGACTTTTGCATGTCTCTTGGTCAGAGACATCAAGGGCTTGTTGTTAGGGAGGTATTTGTCTTTTAAAATAAATGCTTTAAAACAGGACCTCTCTTTTGCAGTATCCTCAATGCAAGATGTGTTTCTTTATTTTTAAAAATCCTATGGCTTTGCACATTGACCTACCACCTTTAAAAACCAGCATTACAAACCATTGACCTTTGCTCTTCCTTGATCTGGTGTTACATGTGATTTGACCTTGTTTTGTCTGAAAACTTTGTAAAAGGATTTAAAATAAACAATGAATGCATATCTTTATGAAAAATGGTGGTGAAATATGACTCAGATGACTCAGAATTTACATCCTCATTGTCTGATTTATGCGTGACTTCTTTAAATTGGCAAATATTTTAAGTTAAGGGCATTATTTAATCTGGTACTGAAAAGTTTCTATAATTAAAAAAGCAATGTAAGGTAAAGAGTGGGAAAAGAAAACTGAAATCCAAATTGAAGCATCCTTTAAAGCCCATTTTGCTTATTGTAACACCACAACTTCTTTTATTTAAACCTTGTTATCTCATATTAAAGTGGCAATGACACATGCAAGAACCTACACACTAAGCAACTTCTTGCAATTTCTTCCTTTTAAAATATTTTGTCATCCTGTCAGATAAGAAAAAGAAAACATGCAACACTTAAAATGATAAAGTATGTTATGTAATATATGTCACCGGTACTGATGTTACCTGTAGTTACCAGGTATTCATTATTTGCATAATATTGTATCAGTGTTTTGTCACAATAATTTGCACTGTGCTCTGAAAAGAAATGTGCCTTTTTCTCACAATTGAAAAAGAAAGCATACAACACTTAAACTGATAAAGTATATTTCTAATATCTGCAGTAATAAATATCACAGAAACCATGACTTCTACCTGCAGTTACCAGTTACTTGTTATTTGCATAATATTTTATCAGTGCTTTTCCACAATGATTTGCAGTCTGTGTTCCGGTCAGAAATGTGCATTTATGATCAGCAAATCACACAGACTTACAAGGAAATAAGTCTTGGAATCAGTCACAACATTCAGAAAGATTAATCATGACAATATTGCTGTTTTGCTCGGAAAACTTCCCTCCATTCTGTTTCTATTGCCTTGGTGGTTTGTTTTTATAAACAAGCTGCATTTGTTAGGAAAAGGAAGCAGCTCTCTTATTCAAACTTACGGTTTTGGAGTCTAAACATGCAATACCGTGACAAACAAGTAACAGCCAATGTGTGCTCTGGAGCAACAGGAGAATATACAACTACCTTGCCTGCCCTGCTCTGCTCACCGTATAAAATATACAAGACATAAAATGGACAAAATGCCTTCCTTCACTTGCGTAGAGCGTTGTTCAGCCAGAACCCAACACTCCCATGCATGTTGTATGATCTTACATCAGCTTTGAGGATAACAGAGATAATTTCCAGTGCGGGACGATGCATCTCAACATCCCTGAGCAGAGATGGATCAGGAAGCAAAGCTGAAGGGAGGTTGGTGAATAGGTCCCCTTGATGGATGGCCAGAGGACAGATCCTACTCTCATGCTTTGCTTCAATCCCGCTCTCAGCCAGAATTTGGGCCTCAGAAGCTTTGCCTTGACAAGCATGGACTTCAGACATAAGTTAACAAAGACATGGAAGCCATGGTAGCCCATGATGGGGCCACCTGGCCTGTGTACCATGTCAAAAAGACCAGAACCAACATGCAAAGAGAGGGAGAATGGTAAAAAAAAGGGACTCTAAAGTACTTCTCTGAATTTCATGTGCTGGTCTCTTAAGTTCATAGAGCTTCAAACAAATTGCTTTGAGGTCTGGAGCTTTCACTTTAAACTCCAAAGCTGGCTCTCAAGACCTCATCTCTGACAAGAGTGGAAAACCTCGTTAGCAAAATCCCTTAAACATTTGCTTTGTTGCACAGTAAATTTGCCATCTTTAAGGGTTATAAAGTGGTCACAAAATGCCTGGTGTCAAGAAGATAGTTGTCTTTAGGGCTATAAAAAGGTATTTCCAGCCTTATTGCTGAACTGTGTAAATCAAGGCCATCCACCCCTCCATTAGAAGCTAAGCTCTTAAGGCCTATATGGACAAAGGACTTGGTTGTTTATGCAGCAACAACATCTGCTTACACTCAGCTTCATTGTCAAAGAGCTGTTGGTTAAAAGCACAGGATCTCCTTTCTCTCCATTTCATGCTGTATTATGTTTCATGCGGGAATATCTAGTCTCCGAGGCTTGACCACTGCTTTTATCTGCTGGACTTTAAAGACTTAGCTGCTTGTAGTGAGAATCAGATCATTGCCTCCCTAGCAGTCTGGAGGGCGCATTTTGCCGGACACTTGCAAAATTTCTTTCAGTCTCCAGACACCTTTCTGCAAAGTATTAGCTTTCCTGTGCGTCTCTGAAGCTAAAGCTCCTGTGTAAACAGCTCTCCGGTTCAGTTTAAGATAAAATACGGTGTTTGGATCTAAATTCCTCAAATACTACATGTGCACAACAAAAGACTATTAATTACATGCAAGCCACAAAATGCTGACACGCTCTCCAGACAGTATCATTAGTATTGCTATCAAATAAAATGTTTCTGAGCTTTGCTTGCTGACACAACATAGTTTTTCTTAGACCCGCATCACTAACAGTCAGAAGAGAGAACGTCATGTTGCAGTTAATCTGTTTTTAAGAGAAAGCACCTGAATAAGAAACTGCCCTGCAAATTAGTACGGTTTCATTTTGCTACTCTTCCCTATCTGTCCCTCAGCATGCAAAGATAGAAAATGCTTAATGTATAAATGTAAATAGTCATAGGGTAAATGTTCCTGCCCCTAATCTGCAGGGTATAGTGAATTCAGACATTGTCCTGTACAGCTTGAAAAAGCATATCCAGAATAAACCCAAGAAAATTCTTACAACTTATATTAAGAAAGCAGTGACACAGTTCAGAGATTACTCTTTTTCCTTGAGAAGGTATTTTCACAGTATCGTACCAATTATTTTTACTGCAGCACCACAGCACGTTTTAATAACATGATTGTCGAAACCACCGTCTGATACATGTGTCATGCATGAAAATTTGAGCAGATTTTGCAGAGGAAAAAGGTGTAAAAGTTGGCATCTGACTTATTTAGGTATGCTGATATGAATGTGTACCCCCATGGCCTAAAACTTAGAGAAGAAAAGTGAAAAGTGAATACAGGCATGAAGGAGACTCGTGGCAGGGAGGTGAGGACAAAGTCCAGGCAAAACAAAATGGCAGCTCAGTGGGCAGGAACTTGAAAGTCATGCTGGGAAAAAAATACCCCAAACCAGCCACCTTCGAAATGGGAGCAGTGGGTGACATAAGGACTTCTGACCCAAAGACTGGTGAGTCCAGCTTCCAAATATTGCCACCACTTGCATTGTGCAATGCCTTCTTAAAAGTAAACAAGTCCTGCTTAAAATAATTTTGCTGTTTCAAGTCTTTTCCCCCAATTTGTGTTTCTATTCTGGAAGCTTGCTGCTTTGATAGTTAGAAACTTCTAATTTCTGCTCTAAAAGTGTTCATGCACAGTGGAAATAAATGTGTTTCTCTTTCAGCATTCTGGCTTAAGCAGTTTTTCTCTCCCCCTGCTATTTACACATGCAGTTATTTACAGGGAACAACACTAGCCCTGCTTGGCACCCACTTTGCAAAGGCACATGGGCCACTAAACTGGCCTGCTCCCTAAGTCCTCCTTCCTATTCTATCTATTTCCATGACTAACTTAATCCCCCTTTCCTGCAGTTTGGTTTTCTCTTTTTTGGAGATACACAACCAATACATTACAAAGTGCTCTAGATACTTTCAGCCATGTACTGGATGGAAATATTAGTGTGTCTCTTTCCTAGCAGATCTTATGGCACACTTGCATTTTTCAGAGCTACGTCAGTGAAGTTTTCTTCTTCCTTGGCTGCTTCCTACTCTCAGCCGCCTCTGTATACCTACAAACTCCTGCTATTTATGTGCCTAGACTTGCACTTTGTACTATTAAATTTCATCCCATTTCTACTAATTTAGTTCAGAAACCCACAAATATTTTGCTACCGAGCAAAAGGAAACACCTGGCTGTTTAGTAGATCACATACCACTTCCAAGTGGATTGTACCCATGCCACATGTTGATAATCTCATGCTAGGATTTCACCTTGCTGGTCACATTCCTTCATTCCTGTGTCCTTTTACTTTATCTTATATCCTTTATTACTTAATTCTCTTCTCCTGCAGAATCAAACAAAAAGCAAAGATAACAGTACTTTTTGAGTTCTTGCCTACCTGCAGCAGCAGGTTCCATAAACCTCACCTGCAGAAAGATTGGCACCCTACTTTACCAGCTACACCAGTAGGATGTATGTTGAAGCTTTAAGAATTTTAAGTGTTTAAGATCTTAATAGTAATTTAATTTTGAATCCAGGTATGCAAAGTGAATCAGCTGTCTTCCTTCTGAGGACATATGATCCTGATAGAAGAGCTTGCAAAAATACTTTCCCAATCCTTTCTTGCAAAAACTGGTGAAACACTGATACAGCATTTTGTCATCACTGTTGTTAAAATACATAGACGCCTGTTTCTGTCTTCATCAGGAATAACTTCTAGATGAATGAACAAACCCTTAACAAGCTGATGCAATGTTAAGACATTCAAGAGGGATTTGGGGTTTTTTTTTTTTTTTTACTTCTGCCTTACTTTGCATACAGGTAATTTGTACCTGTTTAAGAGAATGGTCAAACTTAAGAGTTTCAAGAGGGAGATAGATCAGTAAAATGGCAGAGTCAACGAAGGGGGCACACTGCCTTCACAGAGGACATGTATAATTCAGTACTTGCCCCCCAGAATGGAAATTGTGAGGCTTTGCATCATTAATCTACTTGTGTACTTTGGGATAAATGTGTAGTGGTGTGCCATCAATGGCTAGGAATAGAGTACAGGGGTGTAAGATCAAAGAAAGAAGCAAAGGATCAGATTCAGAGCAGGGATAAAGTATGGCAGTACTTCTGCAGGATGTAAAGAATTATTTGCATGTGCTAATTCCTTTACCTGGACAGACAGCAGATCCAGCTTTATCTGAAACATTCCTCCAAAACAGGATCTCTGTCCTGAATTAGATATGATGTTTGTTCTCTTGAATTCAAATCCAATGCGTTCTCACCTAGTAGTTTATTGCTTCTGAGGATGTTTTCATACAGACAACCTCCATTTGTGGCTTCCATGGAAAGCAGCGTTCTTCCCTTTTTTTCCTTCCTTTTTTTTTTTCATCTTTTTCTTTCTGATCACTTTTCCCACATACTTTAATTTATGGGAAAAAGCAAAAAACTAAAGATGGAGCATATGGTATCATTGAAACTTGCTCCTCACTGGTGTAACACAAACAGCCAAGTGTTCCTCTGCATTTTCCCACTGTGGCCATGCCACTCGTGGTGCTGGGTAGATGACGGTAGTAAAAAGCTGTCTCTTCCTACAAGCAAAGGACACAGTAGTTCAGAGGTTTTGGCTCATGAAGCAGTACAGACGACATTTGCGTTACCATCACAACCCCCCGTGACCTCTATATGGCATTAACCTCAAGTCTGTTTTTTTTTTTTTTTTTGAGATGTTCAGGACTGAATGTACGTTCCTCTTTGGTCAGGGCTGCCAGTTTCAGGAGTAGTCCGGGTTGCCGCTGGCGGGCGGTTTTGGGAACACTGCGAACACATGCTTCTGGTTGTGGCTGGAAATAGTCATGGAGATATTAATTCCCCTTTTCTGCCATTTGCATAATCAGTCTCTGGAAATCCTTCTTCTAAAAATCAAGAGAAGGAATTGGCTCAGAGTGATGGTTTCTCCCCCAAGTTAAAAACTTCCTCCCCAAATTAAAAGCCTCCAGGAATAAACTGCATGCCATGACCTTGCTGAGACCAGCACAGCATAACTCCCACACTCTGTCTTCTCCTTCATGCCACTTAGAGCATGCCAGCTGCAGTTTTGTTGTGCAGTTGGACTGTGGGTGCAAAGATTAATGCTATATGTAGACCTAGTTTAGTCCAGGTGGTTTGGTCTGTTTAGCTATGCATTACCCTTTCCTCTTGTTAATTGTAGTGTGTGTTCCTTAAGTTTACCTTGCTTGCTCAGAAGGAGTAGAGGTTAGGATTTTGGTCATGGATTCAGGCCTGTGAATCCCATGAGAGATCCCATCAGACAGCTGGGGTTATTGGGAGGTTTTCAATGCACATTACCAGGGGAAGCTTCCGCTGACATCTTCAGAATTGGTCAGGCTTATCATCTGCTTCACCACTTTGAGCAAAAGTTATATGTTTGCAAGTCAGGGGACTGAAAAGTGGAAGCTAACAAGTAATTAAGATTAAGACATTTAGCAAGACAGCAATGTCTCTTTTGAAATAACACTACATTTCATTGACAGTAGTTTGTTAGTATGGAAGAAAATGCAATCCATGAGTATTTCTTATGACAGAAAATATTTGATAAATGTCACTAATGTTGTCATTAAGTATGCTCAAGTCCACTGGTCCATAGGGGGAGGAACATATCTCTAATGCATTAGGATATGTTACACTGGAATAAAATTAATTCACCAAAAACCCACCAAACAACCTACCTACTGTTTTATTCTCTGAACAATAACTAAAGATTATGCACATTTTTAGATTTTTTTTCACATTCTGTATATAAAAGAATTTGTCAAATATATTTAAGAACATAATATAAAAATTAAACTACCACTAGTGTAAAGAAGGAACAGCTAGATAACAGATGCTGACCTTTGTCCCTGCACTGAATGAAAAAAATAGTTGTTACATACACTGCCTTCATTTACAAAAGGTAAATAATCAGTATCAACAAACATCAATGAAATATTCATTTGATGCAACTTTCACACAACAGTGTTTCTTCCTTCCCCCCTTTCAATACTCTCATTTCTTCTGTTTGTTGTTTTTTAACTTCTTTGCTTCATCATTCCTTCTCTTGGAGACAGGTTATGAAGAAGTAGTAGTTGGTATGCTTCTGGGTCTTTTGCCTGCTTTCGGCCAGCATCTTTGTCCCGTGATCTTGTTTCTTCTCCCCCTTGTGATCTCTCTTTTTCTCTTACTCTCTTTTCTCCTCCTTTTCTTTTTAGCTGAACAGCCCATGGCACAAAGCCTAAGAATGAAGTTTAGTAGCAGTTTCAGATCACCAAGTTTTGTGCTGATCCCTGCAGCCAGCATGGACTAAGTACAACCTTATAAAAAATAGTTGCAAAAGTAAGAGTGGAGATGACATAAAGCATTGCCAAGATTAGCTTCTGGAAGTATTTCTTGTCTACACCCTATTTGAATGGACAGGACCTCCTTCCTCTGATACCTTTTATACATTTTTGTCTCAGCTTATGTGGTATGTGAATTATTCATGGTCTGCTGGCATAACTTTGTTGCCTATTACAGTTTTGGACACCATGCACTTTTCTCACCTGATCCACCAGCAAACATGTCATCCGCATCCCCATGCCGTGCCCCTTTGTGGTACTTCTCTGGCAGGCAGCTGTGAGCAGAAAAACCCAGAAAATGGTCTGTCAGAGTCCTGGAAATGTTTGGTTCAGCTCCTCTTGGGACTTTTTGGACAAGGTAACACCAGAGCCAGAAAAGTTAAAGCCTGTGTCCTGAGGCTGTTGGGTGATTACTTGCAAACAAGAAGGTATTTTTGGGGCATGGATATGTGCCTAGTATCAGATGTAGAGGAAGCCAGAAGGCTTCTCACAGATGTTATTCTATATGGGTATAAACAAATACTGAAAAAGCATGCAATTATTTAACTAGAATGAGTATATTCTGGTTTGGATTTGTATAGGTATTTTGCGGATGGCCCAGGATGTTTTCCATTTACATGCTGAAGGTACATATTCTGTTTATATGCTGGAGGTACATACTCAAATACAGTGAGAGGCAGACACTTTATTAAGATAATAAGGAAGGTGAGGCAATAATATCTGTGTCACTAGAGTAGTGATTTAATTGAAACAAAAAAGATAAGCTTTTCAATGACAAACTGTATTTGCTAGCACTGTATTATTTTTTCCCTTGATAATACGAACTAATATGCATATAAAAAAGAAACCAGCAACAACTGCTCCCCCACACCAAAAAAGACACCACCCTCCCCCTCCAAATTCAGAATACAGTGCTCCAATCTGTTCTTCCAAAGATGAAATCCAGTTATGGCACTTTTAAAACCTCATCTTTCAAAGACTGTTAGGTATTTTAGTAGCACACTCGGACTTTCCACAGTGTGCATGACTGAACTTCCAGGATTTGCTCCCAAACATTCACACACTTTGTGGCTCTAAGTGAGCACTTAGTATGGGATTTGCAACCGTGAACACTAAAATGCAAGTCAGCCTGTGTACTCTAC
Organism: Pelecanus crispus; assembly: GCF_030463565.1. NCBI lineage: Eukaryota > Metazoa > Chordata > Aves > Pelecaniformes > Pelecanidae > Pelecanus > Pelecanus crispus. The sequence continues at coordinate 83,679,027 of NC_134676.1, read as the reverse complement.
CCCACGAACAGATCAGCTTTGTGAAGAACCTCCTCCAGGGCCAGGATCCTGATTTTAGGACCCAGGTGCACATCATTATGTTTGGTGTCTTAAATATTTTCAAGCGTTAAATATGACATAGTTCCATCTTTGCCCATGGAAGCGCTTATGTTTATACAGATATACACTTTCATTAAAAATAGACATGCTTCTTGATCTTCATGATTACAGAAAATACGCTCAAAAGCAGTGACTCTTTCGGGACCAAGCCATCATAAAAATCTGGCATGTATTTTAGAGTATCGACATGCAGATATTCACATCCGTTCTGAATTGTATGACAGCATTGTTTGTTTGTGCAAGGCAAATGTCGTATATAGCACAAATCACCATGAAATTACTGAGTAGTTACTTGATCGTTTAATTATTGTGCAGTTACATAGTAACTCCATGACTATTGAAGCCCTTCAGATTGCATTAATTATACTTGGAGTAATTATTCCCATCCGTTGACATGGATGTATGTCATACCATTTGCTAGACAAGATAAATGTTTCAGAAACTCATGACTGAAGAGAGGGTTTTAAAATGGGCTGGCCAACACAGTCTTAATTATAGCACTTGGCAGTGTGAATTTATTTCACCTAACGTTGCATAATGTAATTATGCTATCCCAACAGAAAAGAGTATGAATTGTACTTTGTAGCTGATATATCTCTAAGGATAAGATGCATATATGTAAATAACAACTAAACTAAAACTCAGTCGCATTCCAGAATAAGTTGGTCCTCTGCTCTACAGTGACATTGTCCTGATGGTCTGGCTTTAGAAGGCAGGTTCAGGCATTCATGGTCCCTGCAGATGTGCCTGCAGCTGAACTGAAGACTTCTGCTTGCTCTGCAGTCAGGTGCAGCCTCTGGCTGCCTATCGATCACATCTGCCCCTAATCCCACAGTGCTGGGTAGCATCACGCTATGTGCAGATGGGATTCATGGGAGCACTGCACAAGAGTATCTGTCTGCTCACAGAGCAGGTAGCTACGGAGAGGTCCATACTAAGGAGTGGAAAAAATCAGTTTTATCCCAGTTTTCCCCAACAAAACCTGAAGGCAGTGCTACCTGTAAAATGTGGATGCAAGACACCTTTTTTTAATCCAAATATGTGCTCAGACTTGCTCTCAAAAGCCAGAATATGTGTATATGTATATATAAACACCTCTCTATATGTATAGAGAAAGTTATGGTTCATTAGACCTGGAAGGACTAGGTTCATTTCCAGCTCTTCAGGAAGCTTCTTGGCTGATTCTGGGAAAGTCAAATGGCATCTCTGTGATATTGCTGAGCTATGGGATCATCTAATTTACTTAGATTTTGATTTCTTGAGGCAAAGGCAGTTTCTTATGTGCCTATTGGGACTCAGCAGAACAGGGCTCTGATATTGGTTCAAGCAGCTGAATGGCACTGTGAGCTAATGAAAACAAGGATGCAGCTCAGAGTTGAAATACCAAGGGTATGAAATGGCATCTGAAATGGCATAACTGACTTTGATAGCACTGGCTGGTTTGGTAGTGCCTTCTGTGTTGCACATTGCAGGTGGGGTGATACCTCTTTCTTCTTATCTTGTGTTGATCAGGGCTGTGTCTATCACTATAGGCCAAGCAGAACCCTCTTGCACCCAAAAAATAGGAGCGGACTAATCACAATAAAATTACTGTTTTCTTGCCTTGGAAACCAGATACCAGCACACTAAAATAATGTAACCAGTGACTGTACAGGCATTTTGTAGCACTGTTAACACCGCTAACAACATTTTGTAACACAGCAATATATATAAGCAATACATAAAAACCAGCCACATTTGCAAAGGGGCAAACTGAGATTTGTGGTATAGTTGCCCAAATGGGGAATAAGAAAACATGTGCAGAAAGTAAAATCTGCAAGAGAGGAATGAGCAGGAAGCTAAGATGTCTGGTAAAATCAAAATAATCCTGCAAAACAGGCAGGAAGGATAATTCTGCAGAATAGTCTGGCAGAACAGGTCAAGCTGGAAAAAGTCCTCATCCTGAAAATAAGGTGTCAAGGGCAAATGAGATGAAGCCATTTTGGAGGGAAGAGGGAAGACAAGCACAAAAACCCCCATCAACAATGAATGAGGAAGGGTGGGGAAGAAAACAATCAGCCCATTTCAGGTCTGACTTCCTCCATCAAAGCAATGTTGTGGCTGGCCACCTTGGCCTTAGCCACTGAAGACCACCAAAATCAATGCAGTGATGTACAATGTTAATGAATATCTTTTAAAGTTTGGAATTGAACTGCTGTACATAATCCCATGGCAGCAATCTCTAATTCCCTAGCTGGCATACAGACCTACATATGTTCAACTGCAACAGTTGCTGGTAATTTTAAAACATACAATGGCACCAGAGCCTCACGCACTAGAGAGAAATCTAATGGTTACTTGCAGGTTGGGTTTCTTTTAAAATTACTTTTATACTTTCTACAGTTTAGAAATGTATGAGGAGATAGACTTCTAAGCTTGCATCAAAGGAGACCACTGATCTCAGATGAGTTACATGATATATCAACTGTGTGTCATATAGCCTTCAACATATAATATCTTCAAATATAGTTGAGATCTCACATTCTGTGTGGCAGGCAAAATTTATTTATGCCACAGAAACCTTCCACAACTCTGCCTTCCCCTTTATTTATTTCCATCAGCTGCAATCTATTAAAGGTATTTTTTTATTCTGAAATTATTCTTACAATAATTAGTAAATAATAATAATAATAATAATAATAATATAATAATGATGATGATGATGATGAAAAATGGCTGGTTTATTTTTTGGTTTTAAATCCTAGATTTAAACCCAAGGTATTAGGGCTGTGCCTGTGTGCTTGTGTAATTGATTGGGCAAAGTGGACTTGCTGGTTTTGTGACCAAGGAAAGCATGCTAAATCTGTTCTGTTTTTCAGTGTCCACAAAGCACAGGGAGTTGATGGGAAAAAGCTGTACATGCTTTTTCCCACTCATAGACAAGAACTGAAGGTACCTTCAAACCTAGTTAATGGGAGCAATTTGACTATCTCTGTCTCTGTTCCAGCAAACTGAGACAGCAGCTAGCACCCCACTTTCCTTTACAACCTGAATTTCTGCTAAAATGATCCCAGTGAAACAGGTAACATTGTTTCTACATAAATGCCCATTATTAGTATTCAGAGTGCATGTTTAGTATGAGCTAAACAGAACAATTTCCACATGGCAATCGGGGCAAGCTGGCATCCCTCAATGGCCCTGGATCTCTCTGCTGGTCCCTGGCTTCCTGTGGCCCATCCCCAGATGGCCATAACAGCTTCCCAGCAGCTGCTTTCTCTTCTGCACAGGTTGGCTGCATCCAGGACTGTCAGTGCTCATAAGGTTGTGGGTGGGATTGCTTTTTAATGAAAAACAGCAATTAAAAAAAATTCATTAATTCAGGGAGGTTTTTTTTTAAGCTTAATATATCTAATTAACTGCTTCCTGAAGTCAAGCTCAAGGAGTCCTAAAACCAATGTTGTTTCAGCTGTAATATGGACACAAATTACATACCTTGAGAAATAGTATCTTGATTCATTAGTGATATTTGGAGGAAAGGGAGGGATGGTAAACTAATCATAATATCTATATGCATTTAAAGCAGCCCATTCTCTGAAAGTCCAGTACCAAACACTTTATTTACTGCAGTTTCAGCTTTTAAGTAATGTGTTAAAATGTCCAGATCTGACTGAGTGGAGACACTTTTAAGGGGGTTCTAGAGGCTACACAAAAAATAAAGGTCAGTATCTGCAAGAATGGGGGTAAGGCATTTGTTCTGGGGTTGTTGGTGCATTACTTCAGTACATTTTTTCTATGAATTGCCTTCATGATTATGCCTGCCACTATCATTTAGGATGTTTATTGATGTTTTAGAGTTACCTTTGTCAAGAGGCAGTGTCCTGGAACAGAAAACTCAATAGGTATTTCCCATAAAGTCAAAGGAACCAAACTAATCAACCTGGAAAGTTGTTCTCTGTCCCTCATTACTGGCTTCTCCTTGAATCAAAGTGTTGAGAATTGATATCAAGATACATAGCTAATAGCTTTATTGAATGTCTCCACTGCATATGTACCTATGCAGTCTTGAATAAGCTCCAAAACTGCTGTGCCAGCATGCTTTGGGCTCATTTTAAAATTTACAACTATTTTTTTTTTTCAGGGGCAACCTTCTCAGCTGCTCCAAAGTCTAAAAGTCATGCGCCTGGACGGTAACTTTTCAGGCTCTCAGCTAGAGTTTTTTGCTCTGCTTTGCCAAGAGCTTTTCATGACTTTCCCTCCTGCCCTCATCACTGATAGATACCATTAACAGAGAGCTTCAAGTTGCCATGAGACAAGAAACAGAATAAACAGACTCTGCCCTTTCACCTAGCAGTTTGTAAACAGAGATTAAGTTAACAGTGTGTGTTGTCTACACCTATAAACATCCTCTCAGGACATAGGTGTCCTTACCATGTGGGAAAACTCACTCTTTCATATGTCTGTATTTTTGATATATGTTGCTTTGATTAACACTTTGCTTTTGAGATAAAATCAGTGTGCTGTATTGGTATAAAACTTAAGTTCATTTGCAGCTATCGTGCTTTGGAAACTGCTTGACACTTCTCAGAATAATAATAAAACATAAAAAGAATTTATGGTTAATGAAACCTAGAAACTTTAAAATAGTATTTACATAGAAAATACACTCTTTGTAAGTTGACTTTTAAAAAGTAGCAGGCTGCAAAAATACTATTCTTGCATTGTATTAAACTTACCCTTTGTTTTTCGAATCAGTTGAGAAAACAGGAAATCACTGGTAAGCAATTCATTACACTTTGGCAAAAGCTGACAACCTCTGCTTAAGAGATTTAGAAATAAGTCACATCGAGGAATATAAAATACCATTGATTTTAAGAATCAGAGCTCCCTCAAAGGTTGAAATAATTGATATGTTTATATTGGGAAACTTAGACAGTATCTTGATAGCCTGGTGACTGCAACCTCCAGTTTTGTATCTGCATGCAAGCCAAAACCCCCTCTGTTTTGTGTGGTGACTACTGTAGTTGAGGATGAAGGCTAACACCTTGTATATTAATATTGGAAATGTCTGTAAGCAAACATATAAAACCTACTTCATAGCCATGTACAAATGAAGCCATCAGCCCTTCTCTAATTTGTGAGTTATTGAGTTATGTAGTTTTGTAGGTACAAAAGGTTTTCATACAACCCCTGTTGCCAATATCGCTTTTAGGCGCATGAAAAATGATCAGATTTCTTCCAAAAAATCCACTAAATACAGATTCACTTCAGAAATCAAGAAGTAAATGTTGCTGATTTCTTGGCAGCACTGCAGGTACAGTACTGCCAAATCACTTACTGTACAGCGTGAGGCTGAACCAAGAGGCATAAAGAAGAACTAACAGTGCTAGTCACATGCAGCAATTAGCTATGGTAACAGAATTGTTTTTAAACCGGGATTTGGACTTCATTTAAATAAAACTTGCCTCAGATTTACATGTTACAAAGCACTCTGCCTGGAATGAAAGTACTTAGTGTGCTGAGTCTCTGTGATTAGATTTTAATTTCAGGCAGCCAGGCAGGGTTGGATTTAGGGGTAAAAAATACTCCTTGCTTGTAGAAAACATATTAATTCTTTAGATAAATAAAGATTCACCCTTCCCACCCCTGCCAGAGAATTATTCAACCATTTTTTAAAAAGCTATATTGTTAAATAGTTCTCTTCAGTCTTAAGCTGAAAACCAATATACCTTGATTAAGAAGTGATTAATATTACTTGGTGAGAAGCTAAGCTGTCATATAATAGTCTGGAGGATCCGCAAAAAGTCAGAAAGATATTACAACACAGCATGAGCTACTCTCTGATCTTCTAAATACCTGGACTGTATTTGCTTCTACAATTTCTGTCTTATCTAACCTTCTTTATGTTCACCTGTAAGTTTATATTAAAGCCCCAATCAGTAGTATGGCTTCTAACACTGAGGATTTCATACTGTACAGAAATTAACCACCTCAAGTACACTCATTTTCACTTTAAAATCCTTCCTGCCACTGCAGTGCATTTCCAAGATAGGAAAGTCCAGACAGAAACACCAGTGCAAACATGTAGATATTAGGGCATGCATGTATAGATATATACATATATGTACCTGATTTTTTAAATCCAAATATTACTATGTACCAGAAGCTATTAACAAGAGGAATAACAACAGCAATCATCATAACAATTAGCTATATTGGAGTAATGTGATGACTGATGGCTTTTCAGATATATTTACAGCAGGTGTGGTACAAATATCTTTAATATGCAGTACAGAGTGTCCTTACAAAACAGATGTTTATGCAGCTACAAAGTTCCCTCCAGAGAAAGATGCAATAATTTAATTTAACTCCTAAAAACTGGCAAAACCAGCGCAAACACTGCTTGTAGGCAAGCCTTAGCTGGTGATGGTCCTTGTGCAAGATGCTTGCCCTCTGCACATGGGGCAGACCAGAAGTGGGAAGGGCAGAGGGAGAAGCTCCCTTTGTCTTAGGGCATGCAGTGTGTCAGCGGCTGAATTAGCAGGAGACCCCATTCTCCCTGCTCCCAGGTTCATCCACTTGACCATGCCACTTTTGATGGCAAAGGGAATTAGTTGGCAAACTCAGCTGGTGCACAGATCACCCTAATTTACTGTGACTTCACCAGCAGTGGTGCTGACTGTGCGCTCTGGTGTGCGTCATGTGCATTATCATATGCTCAGACCATCACTGGCTCTTGAGCAAAAGGGAAGGAGCAGGGGGTAGTGTTGTAAAGGTGAGATGGCCTCGGTGCAGGAGCCAAGGACAGACCTCGTTCCCGCTCTGGGAGACTGGAGGACAGTATAGGACCTGTATCTTGTGGCCCCCTGGTCATGCCGCTTTTGATGCCAGGAGCAGGGAGCAGGGTGCACATCCCGAGGCCAGTGACTTCTTTGTCATGCTGGCTACTTGCCACCCAGTGAGGTTTGCGCTGGTTTATGTAAAAGCAATTAGCAGGAATAAACTCCTTGTAGCCCATGTGCTGCAAAAAAGCATCCCTCCATTGAGCTGCTGCAGTCCTTCGGTGAGATGCAAGCTCTGAGCTGGCCAAATGAAGTACAGGCTCTTCTGCTGAATCTGCCTGAAACATTTTTTCTTATATCCCAGCTGTTACAGCACCCAGTTGACGGAGCTGTGAGATGAGGAACATATGCCTGTAACACTTCATTTCAACAGGCTCACTTAGTGTCTCTTACTTTGATCTTTCACTGTATACTTCCTGTAACTGGAGTTAGTTACAGGCTGAAACAAAGCCCAGAGTTACCAAAGAGGTTTTTTTTTTCCCCCTAAATATTCCTTTTGTACCAGATTCTGTTACTGAGTGCATCAAATGAACCAGCTGGAGGACAGTGTCTCTGTGAAAATGCTGCCGCAGTTTGAACTCTTTCTAACTGCTTTTGTGGTGGTCGGCGTCGTACCATTGTGATCAGCCCAGTTCTCTCTGGGTTCAGATGGTAAATCTGAACCTGTTGCAATTTTTCAGGCCTGATAATGCCCCTTAGGTTCCCTTTTCAGCTAGAAACAGCCCAAGTTAAATGCAATAAAGAGCTCCGCAGAAGGTCTCTGGGTGAATTGGGGAGTCAGTGCTTCTCCACTAGATCTTCATCATCCTTCATAAAAACCAATGAATTTTTAGTCCCAAGCTTTGGCCTCTGTATTTAGTATGAACTATTTAGATAAGGGTCAGTTATTTCTTTAAGGAGAAGTTATGAAATGCTGCAGTAGTGGTCATTTTGCACTCTGGATGGGCAGAGAATGGTAACTCTCCGTTAAATATAAAGTGATCTTTTCCTAAAGAAGTGGTTCAACTGTCACGAACTGGTTTTGGCTACAATGAAGATGAAATATGGCTAAAAATAGACCAGTGAACACACAAGCCTGCAGGAGTAAGCAGCCTTCTTTTTCCACAATCATTTATTCAGTTGTTTTTCCAGTATCACCCTTGTAGCATAACAATCAGATGAAAATAAAACACCAGCATGGCCCTATAATATTATTTTCTAACAGCATCACTTGGGTCTGTGTACACAGGATATCTTTCACTGTTGTGTCAAGTGCTGTGATTCCAATGATCTTTGTTAAAGTAGAAACAAGTTTTACATATACATATGAGCAACACGCAGGAATAAAGATCTGCTAGAATGCTGTGGGTTTTAAAAATTAAGTATGTAAATGTTGTGCTGCATAAGCATGAGGTACATTTCAAACATATGGGGAGTAGAAATTGAACTAGAATTCAGTTATTCTGGATTCTCATTCCTATGCTCATTTCATTACAATAAGGAATTGCAGAGGGAGTCTCATCATCTTCAGATTTCAAAGCATCTTAGACTTCCTAATATGCGTGTCAGGTTGCTTGATTTTTATTATTCTTGTAAATCGAGGTGACTGCTTAGTGCTTTACAACATCATCAGTGGGCATTCCTATAGAATCAACTGAAAAATGAAAGTCAGTTCTACTACGGTTCCTCAAATTCTAAACTTTTTGTTTGTTTTGTGGTAGAACCCAAAAGCCCTACCTTAAATCATTGTGTTTCCCAGCATGTACACTTAAGGAAAGAAAACCTGAAGGAGAATTCCCTGGTGAATATGAAAAAAAATGAAGATAACCATTCAGGAGCTATGGAGGAAGTTTCCTTATGTGTCCTCTGGTGCACAAGACAATCAAAGCAGAATGATTTTACAATTTTGAGTATCATACATGTATTCTTTGTGAAGCTGTTCTAACACTGAATGCTTACCATTGTCCTTTACATTTAACTGTTGATAGGCTCTGTGAAGAAGGGACTGTGTCCAGATTTTTTAAACTATGTTAACCACCTAAAGAAGCAGACAGAAGCTAGAGGTCATTTAAAAGCAAATAGTTGCCTGATTTTTTTGAAATAGCTCACTGAGGGCTTCTATAGTGTTAGGACCTTTAAAGATGTAATATACAGTCTTACCTGGATTGAAAACAACCAAAATACAGGAAGAAATATATGACACAGAATCTGAATACATTCAATAAGAAGTTACAACATAATCTCTTCTGGGAGAAGATCAAACCTCTAAAGTCAAACCTGGGAGAAGTTCACCTCTAAAATTTGAGAGTGGTATTAACAGGAGGATTCATGGTGAAGAAAAAGACTCAGTAGTAGAAATCAAAAACATTTTAATAAGATTATTGATTAATAAAGTTAATATATGTATTAAAATAAGATTATAATCCAGAAATGATTACCAGTTTGAATAATCATCCTGAAGCATCTGGAAACTGCTGTCTTCCCAGAAATCATTCACCCTGTGAAAAAGAGGTGTGGGGGGGAGGGGGGTGAAATTGAAAAAGGAACAAATGTAAAAGCTTTGAACAAATGTGTTAAGCATATGACTTGTTTACATGTCTAGCTACTAATTAGATAATTTGAAAAAAGTAATTTGTGAATTCAATGTGCAGAGGACTGCTGATCCACTAGTGTGTTGCAAGTGTGCATTGGGTCTACCCCAAAGTCTGTGGTAGTATTAGCTTTAAGCATGCTTTCCTCCCTTGAGCAGAAATCTTGTACAGCATGTTAACACAGTATTATCAGTATATTCTGGTACAGCAGAATAGACATCAATATTGACTTGCTGGTGACAGTCATTAACTAGAGTCAGTTGTACTGGATTACTTCAACAATCCCTTAGTCTTTGTCCAACAGGAACCAGCACCCTTTGCTTGGCTGGAGCATTGTAGCCTCACCTCAGGCTGAGGCCAGAGGAGGCAGCTCATCAGGATTTCTTTTTCTGTTTGGAAACTGCCCTTTGTGCTCTCTGCCCTCTCTGTAAATGTTGATCCCCTGCAGGTCCGTGTTGTGAAAAATCATCAATAGCTGGAGACCTGCAAAGGAAACCAAAAGTCTCATCCAACATTGGAATGAGTGGGAAACAAATAATTCTCACCCAGAACACAGAAGAGTTCTTAAAAAAAATGCTAATAAATCTTCCAACTGTGGTATCTAATTGATGGACCTGCCCTCTAGGAGATACTCAAAGGTCTTCAGGGCTGGGCAGACTGAGAAAGGCACAAGGCATGGAGGCACCATGAACTGGGGAGAGAAGTGTTCAAGAGTCAGGGGAAAGCATGGCATCTCACATAGGTACCATTAGGGTCTCCCTGCAGTCTGATGTTTGAGGACAAGACACATACAGCTCCTTTTTACTTCCCCAGTGGAGGGGAAAGAGAGGGAAGACCTAAAGAAAGCCCAGGCTAATTCAGCAGTCCCATGGTTACAGGAAGCTTGCAATTTTGAAAATATTTTTCAAATATAATTATGTTGAGGTAAAACATCTTTTAAAAAATACGGCTCAACAATGAAATGTTTCTGTCCTCTTCAAACTGTTAGGCCTGAAATCCTGCCAACAATACCCTTTGCAGCTGTTTATGTTGGTTCAGTTCCCTTCCTGTTATCCATTTATTTGTTCTGTGCTTGTTAGCATTTTGTGCTAGTTCTAATTTCCTCTCCCTATCTAATCTATGCAGTTGACTCAGTTGAATTGTCAGATTCCTCCCTTTTTCTGTTGCTTTTTCACTTTTTTTTATCTCAAGGTTCACATATTGTTTTAACTCCTCTTTAACTTATGAAAAGCCATATATCTCTTTGTTAAATACTGACAGTATATGCTACATTTGCTAGCTAAACAAGGCAGAGCTTTTGCTTTCCTATGAATGCATGAAGAGTTTTTGGGACTGTGATTCCCACTAGCAGTAATGGGAACTGCATGTGTAAATCTCTGTTATACCTGTAGTCCCCATTTATTTATTTAGTCCCTAACATAAAATCAAAATAATCATGTCAAACATTGAGTGTCATGTAGATTTTACTAATAGAAAATAGATCAGTCTGTCTCATTTTTACATTAAATTCTAGGGTCAAAATAGTTGACATTTAAAACTCACAAATGTGTACCTAGAGATGTTCTCACATTCTTGCTCCATTCTTACTCTGGCAAAACTGGAATAGAGTTCAGTAAGAGTTCAGCATAAATTGAGTTGCATAAATCTGGTTAAACAATCGAGGGTTTGTCAATGCATTGTTAATATACCTGAATATTATGGAAAATTCCATTGATTAATTCTGACTCTGTAATCAATGCTCACATATTTGCCAGCTTTCTCAGACAAAAGGGAACAGTACACAGAAGAGTCAATTATGCAGAAGTGACATCAGTGCTCATATCTACGGTTATCATCCCACGATCCAGTGACCAACATCTTTAGCTCCATTCACCTAAAGCATCATCTGGAGATCACATGAATCAATGACAATAACCCAACCCAGTGCAATGTGCTCCCAGGCCAGCACAAAAGGAACTGAACTGAAATGTGGTTTGAAAGACTTGAGGAGGCTTTGCCAAATGGCTGCTCCTGCACTGATGGTTTTGGCGATGGACGTACTTCGGCAGCAGAACAGAGTCAGCCATTTGTTTTCCAGGCACAGTCATTTGCAAAAGTGAAAGCTGTTGATGGTAAGACTGGGTTTATGAATTAACAGGGAGGCAAAGCAATGCAGGAACCCTGCAACGAAAGCAGTTCTATTTCTAAATGGGTATTGTAGAGTCTCAAACAGGTGTGGAGAGCTTACTCACCCCCTGCACTTTATTATGAAAGGACGTATGAAGAGCAAATGTTCATGTTCTTTGGTTATCTAGGAAGACAAACTTTACAGACCTTTATCTTAGATTGAAATCTTAACATGGTATATGCCTTAAAAACAGTTCTTCACCATCAGCAAATTTCATAAAATTTTTCTGTTCTGTGATGGGCTAGAAATGTGCTGAAAGCCATGATGTGTAATAGCACTTTTTTAGTGATGGTATTAATGGCTGTTCTCAAGTGAGTTTTGAACACCCAAATAATACTTTTTTTTCTTAAGTCAATGGATCTCCCTAAAACTTTCTCAGTCTCTAGAGAAATTAGGCCACTGCATATGTCAGAACCAATAGCAAATGGCAGGTGAAGGCTCCGACTAGGACAGAAGTAAGCAAAGTGACTGAAAATCTGAGCCTAGAACACTGCTTTTGCAACCTAAAAGATGCTACAGCAAAAAGGCTGTAAGTCAGTCTGGAAAGTTAGTTAAGAGCAGGACCCTGAGAGAAAGCTAAAAGATACATCTTCCTGGGCAGGGAGCTGACTGCAGTGTCATATGTGGGAGCTGTGGTCTGGGAAAATGCCTTTTGATGCTTATTACAAGTGTGGAAAGAAGACATCTGGACATGTTTTGTAAATAAACAGGATTACAAAAAATAATATACCTGACTCAGAGCATCCATTTCTAATGGTTTATTTTAGTGATTTATTTAGATGGTAATTTCCTGCATTATTCTGCATTCTGTATCGCCTGTGTTTACTTTGCAGTTAGTGAGACAGACCAGCAAAGTAAAACGCTTGATCTTAAGGCTCTCCCAGTGGTGAGTGATCCAAAAGCAACATTCTGCTGCTTTCTGGAGGGAGCAAGCATGCACTTGATGCTCATCTCATCTTTTTGAAAAGCCAAATTAAATCACTTGCAAAGAAAATGAAATGTGGCATTAGGATCCAGGCTTGGGTGAGCTCTTACCAAAATGATTGCTCACAGTTCAGCTCACAATAAAATACACAGGAGCTGGTATTGTTGCTGCAAAGGCTGGGGAGCAGCTAGGTCAAGAGTGTGATAGGCAGCTGATGTCAGCTTACCACTGAAATCGTGTGTGATGTTCTGTACTGTCTTCTCACTGCTTGTGGGAGAGCATGAGAACATATGGCTTCTCTGGAGCAGCCTAAGTGGTGAATTAACAGTGTATAATCTTGGATATGCTGCCTTGGTCTAGCTTGGCTCTGTGTATCCAGAGTGATGGACCTCCCCCTGCCCAGGACACCTTATGCTCCTTGGGGTCACTGACATTTTTTTTTTTTCCCCTTTTTCACGTTTTTAACTTATTTTTCTTGAAGAGGGCAGACGTGTGTGGCTTATGACACAGCAGACTCACAGACACTGGAGCAGGGATGCCTGCTCTTGAGTAGCTGAACCAGGCTGAAATTCTTTGCAGGCGCTGTATGCCAATAATATCTCACATGTGTCATCAGTCTTCTTTAAATGGGATGTCTTGACAGAGCACTTGTTTCAAGGAAGATCTCCCCAGGATATGGAACATGGTGAAGGAGTGCCTGAAGACATAAGCCATTTATTGCACACGTGCTTAGAGAGGTTGATATGTTTCAGTGGGAAAACAGGCTTATGATTAGTTTCAAAAGTGAGTCCTCTGATGAAAGAGTGGAAATATCCAAACGTTCCAGTCAGACCAGGATTTTGTATTTGTGAGTACCTCTGTGGTGGACTGTGATCAAGATCCATGCTGCATTGTTACCTTTTCTGCCCTACATGGAGCACAGAACAATCTCCTTCCTTTAAGATGAACCATGAGTCAAAGCAACCAGGTTGAAAATCAATGCCATCTTTTCTAATGCATGTTTTCCCACATTCAAACTGGATCTTACCTCTTCAAATATTTGTAAAGCTTTGAGCAGACTATCGGCATTGGTCTTTACTGTACACTGTTAATAGTCATGGACTATTTCACCGTCCTCTTGTGATAGACTAACTGTTCCAGGCCCACCAAAATCTGGGTGATCTCCGAAATTTTATTTCAAAGAGCAAGCTTTTGCATATGTGTCTCTCAAATGGAGTAATGAACATGGCTGAGCACATGCTCCCTGAAGACATGAAGACATGGTGCCTCCCAAAACACAACTAGGCATTACTTCATCACCTTGCTCTGTTGTCTGCTTGACCCTTGGCATGGAGAAATACTCATTTCAGAGACTTGTAGAGCTCCAGCAGTTTGATACAAATGGAAATGCATCCAGGAGACTTCATCTCACTAGCTGGGGATGCTCCAGTGACAGGTTTATCACCTGAATCAGTAACTCCTCTGTGAAACTTGGTTTGGCGTCTTTCATTAAAGGAAGTTTGAGGCACAGTGAATACAAAGGCCTGACCACCTTTCTTCAGCCTAATTAAATAGGATTTGTTTTGTTTTCTTAGTCTTTTTAACAGTCTCAGGAATACTCGAACTAAGTTAATTTGATCTCATCCAAGATCTGAAACTGATTTATTTATTCACTTGTCTTACAGATTAACATCAGGCTTCAAAGTCTTTTTCTACTTAAGTGTCTTTGTGCTATGCACAGGATCCAGCTCTTTCTGCATTTTGATGCTCAGCAAGGACTTTTTCAAGGAAGCAAGGGAAAGGAGGAGAGCTTCAGATGAACCAGGACAGACATGTGCATAGTCCTAAAAGCAGATATAGCATTATGGGTCCCTGTGTCAAATCCAAGGTGGCAGAGGTTTCTCAGAACATTGCGTTTACTGTCCATGTGCTTTGGCTCTGAGTTTGTGTTAACGAGTAGTTTACCTACCGGAGACTTGCTCCTTGAGCAGCGTACATGCAGGTGCTGACCCTTCTTATGACAGCTATGATGTATGGCACTATTAGCAGCATGTTCATCACATAGATGCCTAGTGATGGACAGAGACACTTGAGCCTCAGGCCACACAGTTTTCTTCAGAGATCTTGCAGGTCTCTCACTGTTTTGGCTTTCAGGGCTTCCTCTGGAATGCCATAACCACTGGCATGCATTGCTTTTACTCTTATATGGTTAATGTGCTGCATTGGGTGTGTATGTATACACTCTTGACAATGCAGATAGATAAGTGAAAGCATCTTCTGAAAAGGCAGGAAAAATCCATTCCACCATCCAAAGTTATTGCAACTCATACTCCAGTGCTCATTGGTGTCACTTATTTATTAAGCACTCTTCTACTGAGAATAACATGCTGCAGAGGCGTTAGCTTGTTAAGATTCGACCGACCATATAAACCTACAGGGGGAAAAGAGCTGAGTATGAGTTTCTGACATGCAAACTGAAATGTATGACTGCTGAGCAGTGCTGTCCTTGTCTCCTTGCTTATGTAACTTCTGCTGAATCTTTAATTTCCTGTGTATAGCAGCATCCCATGGTTATAGATGTGGTAGACAACATGCAAATACAGAGTATAAAGAAAGAAACTATATAAAGAACTAAAAATTTATGTAATCTACAGGTAAAATCCAAGAAGTAGAAAGAGGTAGGACTATGCAGTTTTCCCTAACATGCAGAGCCATGTGAATATCACAAAACAATAAATGAAACATGGCATTGAATTTTCTGGTCACATAAAAATATGCAGGGTATTTTCAATCAAGAACAGAAGATGAAATTTATTGTATTTGCATTTTACCTGTAGAGAGAGAGAACTGGGCTGATCACAAGCAATAACTACCACAAATCTTTCCATTTCTCAACAAAACATGAATATTTCTATTCTTTAAGATGCAAGTACTAATAAATAATGAATAGTTTTGATAATAATGATCTAATTTAGCCATTTAAGGAAACTCATTATAAATGTAAACAATAGTGCAATTCAACATTTATGAAGTCCTTGTTTTCTCTTCCTATGGAATTTATTTAACAGACATCTCTGGAACCATCCATTATTTACCATTTTTTAAAGTTTAATAAGTGTGGATATGAAAATTGTTAAAAATTGAAATACAGAAAATGTCTCTTTATAGCATTGATGAATCTGGCCTGAGAGTTCAAATCCATGAGTGAAAATGAGTTGGCTGGTCTAAGCCATGGACTATTTGTCAACTAAATAGTTTGAAGATTAATTTTTCACAGCTAGCAAAGAGATGTCTTGCAAAAAAAAAAAAAAGTATTCTAAAGTCAAGACTGTGAAATGTACTAATTGTGAGAAGAAATGAGTTTAAAAAAAGGAACCAACCCAAACCTTTGCCTAAAATCCCATGTAAAATGAATTAAAAGTGAACTAAATAAACCATGGCATTTTATCTGTACATTCATGTGTGCTTCTGTACCTCATTGCTTATGTGGACATGATGAGTCAGTGTAAAATTAGGTTTTGAAAAGCCAAACAATGTCTTTTATTTCCAATGTGGTCAGAACTGGGATTTTTCTTAGAGAAAAGACTTCACAGTCTGATCTTCTAAGATTTGATGGTAGATTTCAAGAGAAAAAAAAAAGTCAGATAATCTTTGGAACTCTGCTTTTCAAACCAAATTTTGGCAGAATATTGTGAGGACACTTGCTACAAATAAAGTATATTTAGCTGGTCAATGCAGCATTTCAAGACAAATTTAAGCTCTAGTCTTCTAATAACTCTTTTCAAAATATGTTAGGAGAGAAACAAATTAAAAAATCAGGCTGAATTTTTATTTCTCCCATAATTGGACCCAGTGACAAGATATTAT
This sequence comes from Pelecanus crispus, assembly GCF_030463565.1. NCBI lineage: Eukaryota > Metazoa > Chordata > Aves > Pelecaniformes > Pelecanidae > Pelecanus > Pelecanus crispus. The sequence continues at coordinate 83,662,602 of NC_134676.1, read as the reverse complement.
TTTCCTGCAAAAGACTTGCTGTTTCCAGTGTCTATGAAGATCTGCATTATTAGAAGAAGGTTGGGTTTTTTTTAAAAACTAAATAAATATTCTGTGTAAGTAGTTTTGCAACTTTGAATGTTGTCAGAACACAGGAGGAAAATGCAGCTTAAGAAGCTACAACAGGCTCCAATCACTGCACCTTAGAATAAAGAACCAGAAAATTGCAGAAGAACAGAAATCACTCTAACAAGAAAGTGTTGAAAAATAAAAAGCACCATACAGCTTGCAGTTCTTGCCAGGAAACTATCTATCAGGAGACTACTAAAGAGGTATCATTTTTGGGAGTTTGCCAGTGGTACCTGATGATATGCCGAAACAGGTGTCTTAACATTAGGACAAAAGATAAAAGCTTCAATAGTTTTCATCACTGGAAGCTGAGGAGCAAGACTCTGCTCCTAAGAGAGAGAGTTATCCTTTCCCTTGGCAGAAGGATGCAGGAAGAACAGAAGGATACAGCACATACATTTTAATCAATGTGAAACCTGATCAAAGCAACATTAAGCCCTGAACCACTGTCTTTCGAAGGATTGTCATTGGGATGCTAAAAAAAATAATTTTAAATCCTACACTTATTTAGCTTACCCCTCCAAATGCAACGAAATATCACCCAGCAATTTTTTTTTTTTTTTTCTTGGGGGGTTGTGTGCGTGTGATTATACTGATGAGCTCCCAAGTTTGCAACACAGAGGATGACTTCAGGTCTATGGCTCAAAAGCTCTGGCTGTGCCTGAGTTGCCAGGTGGTTGCCTTCTGCAGCTTGGTCTGGTTTTTCAGCCCAAATCAGCACACCACAGCTCCCTTCTGTTCTGTGCATCCAAGTTTCATATGGAAACTTGAATGTCTGTGTATATGGGGGTTGTGAGGAGGAGGGTGCACACCTGAATCCTGTCATCGTGTGAGCTGACACGTGGCAATGTGCTACCAGACCTGGGAGGCACTCGTGGCTTCCCCCATGTGGACTTACCTCATGTGTCTCAGGTCTCAGAGTCATGATATTTTCCTACTTTGCAAATGCGCTAGGATACATTCACAAGCACTTTCAAGGCTCACATATGCTACAGTAATAGGTCTTAAAAATAGACAAAAGGCAGATTTATAAGTTGCTCATCAAAGGAAGTGTCAAATATTTCTTGACTTCTCTGAATTGTTCTACTCTTCCCTGTACAAGAAAATTTTTTAGCTGTGCAGATTGGAAAAAGTACTAGCCGGTAGTGATTTTTGCTGATTTGTTTGCCTGCAGAATAGGCTATATTACCTAAGAATAATTGGATATTCCCTTCATACCCAGTCCACTGAAGTGAAGTGATTCACATGATAAGTAGACTAGGACAAATTCAAGGTAGATCTTTCCTCACAGATCCCTCTATGCTCCTTCTACTCCCACATTGGGAGGAACATCTCTCTATTTGCTTGGAAATAGTATAGTACAGCTCTTTTAGTGAGTAAGATTACAGATTTTGATTAATTCACCAGCCTATGTGCTTTACTTTTTCTCACATGGTAGGTGTCTGTCTACTATAATCATCATTACAAGGTTAGAATAACGGTGGCATGTATCTTTGGTCTCTACCCATATGCAGCATGTTTTGGTATCAAGACTCCTTAATTAAAAGAATATTCAGTGACAAGCAAACTAACAGTACTTCACATTAAGCTGAATTATAATACCCAAACACTTTATTGTATTTCTGCCAGTTCCAGTAACTCTATAATTGCATCCGCATTCTGACACACTTCTGCTGATATCACAAATGCATTGTGGCATCTGAGTCTGAAACACACCCCTCATTTTGCTAAGCTGGAAACAAAAGAATAGTGCGTGGAGAAAATATTGGCTATAAATGCCAAGTAGATATTGCCAGGTAGACCATCACTGTGCAATAAAACACATACATCTGCAAAATGCCATGTGAACAACCAGCTGCAAGACTAGGTCTGAACACACGAAGACGTTGATGGTTCTTAACTAACTTCACAGCTCCCTATTACAATTCACAACCTTCTCCCCATCCCACAGCCTTTTGCCCAAAGTCAAATCACTTGCCTTCTGGCTTGCCCCTTCTTTTCCTCCTGCACCACACATCCTCACCTCCATCTTTCTTCTGGCTGCTTACCACGAGCAATACCCAAAATCTGCCTGCTGATGCTGTTGTTGTCCTTCATTTCAGTGGGGATATAGTTGTCCTGGCTGTTTCCCTTGGCATGGGGGACCACCTGCAGAATGGCCAAATCCTGTGCAGGTGTATGAGCTGCAGGATCGCAAGGGACCCACTCTTTCAGAAATTTCTACTTAAGATGCCCAGGCACCAGGAGAGAGGTATAGCAACCCCAACCTTCCTCGCAGCATTTTATCTTGGCTGCGGTTTTCTGCTGTTTTCACTTTATGTTTGAATCTTGTCCTGAAATGGCTTTGTTTCTTTTAAAATGGCAATTGTTGGATACTTAATGGTGGCATTAACAGCTCAAGAGGAAAATAGGAGAGAAGGGCTTGGGGCGGGGTGGGGAGGGGAGGGGATGTTGGGCAGAGGAAGAAACACTGATAGCAAGTCTGAAAATTACTGATAAGTGGTGTCTGGGTTTGACCTGCAGATCAGGTATATAGAGCACTTTTTCTTAGAGAAGGGAATGATACCTACTTACCAAAACTCTGTCAGTCATAAGTCTCTTATGTTGGGTATAAAAGCCTGGCTGCAGAGAAAGACCACTTATCTTTTACTTGCGACAGTCCAAAAAAGAAATGGCAGCTAGCAAGAACGCCTCTTCAGTTTTTACTGCTAGCTGGATCAGCCTCATAAATGCCTAAACTCATATATAAAAATGTTAATGCTTTTCAATTGCTATTCTGAATTTATATTTATTGCAATACAACGTATCCATTAGCACATCTATCACTGGTAAATTTGTTACTGCTTCAAATATACAGTACATAACGTTGCAGCAATTTCATTTTACAAGCTAATAATGTACTGTAATGCAGCTTACAATATCATGTAGATGTATTTGATTAAGGTGGTTCAACAGTCAGTCACGTTGAATAGTGGATTATATGAGAATCAAGTTTTTAACTTACTTGCTGTACAAATGAACAGTTTTGGTGCACATTAATTTTGTTAATTTAACAGGTGTGTTGTTTTATTCCCTCAAATATTCATCGAAGAGGAACAAACGGTTTTCTGACTCAAACTGAGGCACAGCAGACCTAGAATGTTTTTTGACACTAGACATGTTTATTCTTAAAAGATAGACATAATTGTATTTAATTGTTTTCTAAATTTATATAACTGCTGCTTTCCATCTACTGCAGTAACTTTGCAATAGCAAGGGATGTGACCAAAATGTGCTTTCCTGAAATGTTACAAAAATAGAGTGCTAGTCCTTTTTTTCAAACAACCCAAAACTTCAAAAATATACTACCTAGATGATTTTTTTAAAAACTTTTACACTTTGTTGAAAAAGGGGCATCTGTCTTCCTACGTGGTTTTACCGAAACTTATAGCTGTGTGCTGTGCAAAGAGGTATATGTCCACCATGCCATCTGCAAGGCACTGTGAGGCAGTGATGTGCTCTCACAACTCTGCTTTCTGCAGGTCCTCTGGGTGGGAGTGCGACACCTCCAGCAGACTGCAAGGTGGTCCAGCAGGTAGGCTGGGATTAATATGGATTAGTACTTGGCTTCCTATTCCACCATGCACCTTTTGGGGAAAGATTTTCAGGGCTGTTTTTTAAGAAAGGTGCCTACCAGGATTTCAAAAGTGTTCTTGAAAACTTGTTTTTGAAAGTGTGTCTTTTTGGAAGGGCATAGGTGCATTAAGATCAATCTGTAAATCCTCCCAGGGATTTATCTGAACCCTGTGGAGCCTGTGGCTGGTCCATCACATGGATCAGAGATTGCTGTAGGCTCCTGGTCATTACCACCCAGGTCAGAACAGTCATCATTAGATATAGTGGCAATTCAGACCATTGCAAGAACCAAAGACTGGCTTGTGGTGGGTGAGAAGGCAATGCCTGCTTTTGTTCCTAACTCACACCAATAGCAAGCTTATCTGGAGCAGCTCTTTTGCAATCAGATAAAACATGGGAAACACTTTCATAAGGACGTATTTGCAGAACTGCACATAGACAGTGTTTTTTAAAATCATGTCTAAAGATGTTGTCTTTGGAATATGTATTTATTTTGAGTTTTCCTGCTTAGGTAACTATACTCAATTAAGAAGTCAGAACTTATTAGGCTAAATGAGTCATTGGTAAAATTCCATGCTCAAAGTTATGTTTGTACATCCATGAACAAAATGAAGAAGCGTTTTAGCTCCCTAATCCACTCGTGCTCCTTGCAGTACATTCCAGCTGAGAAACGGGACACAACAGGAAATAGTTTACAATTTTTTTACATGGAAGAGGAATATAACTGTCACTTCTGTTTAGCTTATAGTTTCCCAAGTTTTGCCAGTCTTTTAGCCCATTCAGATAGGATAGCTTTTAATTTAGCTGTTGTCATTCATGAACCACCCACATGAGTATTGCGGCAGGGAAAAATTACATGAATGAATTCCAGAAACACTGACTTCCTAAGGACTGTTATGAAAAGTAATATTACATTATACCTGCAGTCATCTTTGGTATAAGGGATCAGCAGAGCGCTAAGGGAAAGAGTTTGACACACAGAGCAGAGTTACTGGAAAGGGAAGCTGACTTATACAGTGTTAATGAAGAGAAGTATTTTTCCTTTGTGATAAATTGAAGTGACATGTGAGGGTGGCCCTTAAAAATCCTCCATTTACTCCCCAGGGCAAAATCTCTTAAGGGGCTAGGTCCAATTTCACTAAAGGTGATGGAAATTCTTAACTGGCTTCAGTAGGCTTTGGATCAAGGCCACAGAAGTCATATAGATCAAAATATTTTCAGCTATCTAGCTGGATGGCAAGAAGTGGCTGCAGTGATAATGTTTGTGCAAACAGTTTGTGTTTTTATTCTGCTTGTTTCACTGTGGGGAAAAAACATATTTGTTGTTTATTTCTCTGTCCAATAGACATCTACAGCTTTCTAATGTCATGCAGAGGACACTAATGTAATGTGTTATGCATGCTATCTATGTTCTGTTATGTCATTGCCTTTCACCTCACCTCATTTGTCTATTAAGTCTGGAAGGTGGTTGAGGGGTGATGAGAAGGGAAATACCCTAAATCTGTCAGAATTACTTAGACATGTTGATATGTTTTGAAAAAATGGGTATTCATTGCTGTGCATTGCTTTTCCAAGGTAAATTTCTGAACTGGCACATGTTAGAGTCTTTAAATGTACACAATTGCATTGATCAGCCTCTTTTTTATTATTTTTCCAGGTATGGTATCAATAATATGTTATTAACCGATGTTTATTAGAAACACTAACACTCTCAGGAAAAAAATACTGTATCTATCCTGATCTACTTTTTCCATTTCTGACATTTGTTTGCATATTTATTTCCTATTTCATCTATCCTCTCTATGCTTTATTAATGTACTTTCATCATGAGAGAAAACAAGTATAGTAGGAATACACTACACAGCCTTCCATAACTAAAGAGCACACTATCCTATCCACGGTGGTATTGTGAGCAGCCAGGCAGTACCATGTGTATTTTCCCAAATCAAGAGAAGACTTTAAATGAAAATACGTAGCTTTTTCTGGGTCTTATTCATGCAATTTACTGAATGATATTCTTGTGAGTTTCCTTATCCTGTTTTACTCCTTTTTTCTGAAAAAAAAAAAAAAAAAAAAAAAAAAAAAAAGAGGGGAAAGACTTTAGTTGAAAAAATTGTGACAGCTTTTATTAACATGTTAAAAAGAAAAGTAGCAGCTGAGTATTAGCCTGAATGATTAATAACGTATACAATTTAACTTGAGATGGGGAAACAACATTTCCTGAAATCCTTCATTGTTGAAAGGTCTTGGACCTCTACTATTCAGTGCTTTTATTACGTTTCATAACACAGAATAATGTAACATAGCTTCATCTCACCATTATACCTCATTTCACAGAACTTCTGTGTGTAAGGAAAAATACTGTTTTATACAGCACTTTTAGAAATATTTCCATTTAAAGCATATGCTTATTGATTCATGAAATTCCTAAAACTGTTCACGAACCCCCTAAAACTGTTCATGTTTGCTAATCAAAGAAAAATAATGTCACTACTGAAAAAAACACCTTTTGAACATCCCATTAGAATTTCAGAAAATAAAATGAATAGTAAATTCAGTGCTGTCTTGACTAATTTGTAATGTGAAGATGTCACCAGAAGTCAGGTTTTCAAGTTGCAGCAACTCTTTTCAGACTCAGGCAGCAGTTGCTCATGTGCTATAGACACTCTCTCTTGCTTCCAAACTCTTGTAAATCAATAAAGTAAAACTCACTTGCCTTTGCCAGTAAAACAGAAAACAAAAATAAACTCTCCAAAGGCTCCATATCCTCTGGTCTGAAATAAAAAGGAGATAAAACAATTAATTTAATTAGGACTCAAAATAAAGTCTGAAAAATATCCTCTAAGAACTTGGCCAAAGGATAAAGCACAGAAAAACAAAGCATACAGTGGAGACAACATTTTTCCCCTCTATGTGTATCTTTTGTTTTCTTTTTATAAAAAAAAAAAATTATGAACTTTGGATGTACCCCAACATGTTCCTTTTTTTAAGAGACTCCATCATATTCCCTGCTTCCTGTGAAATGAACAGGGTACTACAGATAGTTCTAACCCAAACCAACACCATATTGTGCCTTTGGAGAGAGACTGAGAAACAGATAGAAACAAACCAACACACGGTCAAAGGAAATGCAGATAAAAATGTAACAGAATGGGTAGTGAATCCAACTGAAGAAATTCTCTCTCCTTCCCCAGTCCTTTCTCTTGTACACACACACACACACACACGCACACATCTACACACTTGATTTATTTGTGAAACAGTGTCTTCTAAACATAGAATTTTGCATAGCAGAAAGGCAATTAAACAGAACAGCTTGAAGCTGCCAATCGCTCCAACTACCAACAAAAGCATCTACTATCAAAGCAAATAATGTAAATGTAAAAAAAAAAAAAAATTATATCAAAGTAAATAATGTAAACATGCAAGTAAAAAATAAGCTTGTTTATCATCTGTCATAGGAAAGTATATATTTTTTAGCCCTCCCCTTTCAGGATATGTCTTTTTGTATTTCATTACATTAATTTGTCCATGTATCTGACATGGAAGGTAAGGAACAATAACAGAAGTTAGCTTTTCTGCAAGCTTTTCTGTTGGGGAAGCATACTACTGTTGTTGCAGGTTGGTTCTTTTTTTTTTTTTTTTTTTGGCTTCTGGTGTACAAATAAATTGACAGTCACAGCTTATCATCACTTAAAGATGCATGTGCATGCTGGAGTTTACTGAAACATGATTGGCTGCTACATAAATCAATCTGATAGAGATCGGTCCCATGAAAAAAAGATAAATCATTAGCCTGTGCTTTTGGAATGTAATTCATTTTAGATAGTGATTATTGATGATTTCATTCCACTGGTACATGTCCATGTCTAGACCATGTTTTTTGTATAAAATGTTAAAACAGTGGAATGTGTTCATTTTAAGAAAGACCATGAAGAAATGATTAAAACCTTGTTATTGCGACACTCCAGATGTAAAATTTTCATGCAGAAAACTTGGTTTCTCTCAGAGTCAAATTCATTGCTTTTACAGCTATTATAATTTAGTCCTCTACCTTACAAGCAACATTTTCTTGTGTATTGCTATAAGTTTTTCTCCACCAGAGTAAAGGTTCTGTGCAGGCACATTCGTGTGGCCTCATTGTGGTGACACTAGATTTTGCTGGTGTGCAGTATGTAGCACTAAGCCATTCACTCAAGCATCCTCTAATTGTGCTTGTTAACCCAAACTGGCTTCGGATTAACCCTTGTTATTGAGGGGAATTTCTTTGCTTGTGCAATAATCTGATTTCATATTAGTTGGCAGATAAACATGTAACTATTTTCTTTTATACCATGAATCATGATGATGGTAACAAAACAGACTTTGAAAGCATCTTGTGTAGACACCTAATGGTTTCTCACAGCACCATGGTAAAGGAGGTGGGCATCCTAACACCATTTTGCAGACATGGAATATGGGCCAGCGAACAGTAGTGATATATCAAGAACTCATAGCAAGTCACTGGTAGAAGGATATTTCTGAGACATAACCCTGATATCCTCCTTCCTTTCAGCATGTTTTAAATACTCACTCACATGCAAGTTCTGTTCAAGCTGATATTCAGTCCCTGAGCAAGGAAAATGGTATGTTCTTAATATTTTCTATGCAACTTTTACTTCGTTTCAGCTTCCTTTCTCTCTCCTTCACCTCTTTCAAACTGAACAAAGCATACATTCCTTCCAGAAAGCAATCTCTTCAAAAATAAGCCAGTTTTGACATTACCTAAGCCAAAAAATAAAACATCCTGAAAAAATCTTAAAATATGAAAAACATTTAATTATGTGCATAGTTAATTCAAAATCAGCCAAACAGAATCTTACCAAACTTTCCAGAAAATTTACCTTCACGCTGAGAACAAACATGGAAAATTCAGCACAGTTCTTCAAATGTTAACTCTCACTGATCTCACCTCCCTGTAGAAAACACAGAGGGGCAAATGAAAAGTAGGTGAGCATTGTGCTCTCACAATGGAGGAGATCTCAGTCTCTTGAGAAACGTTCATGGTAGAGAAACAGAGTAGTACTGAGTTGGGCAAAACTCCCAGGTTTGCTGTAGCAATATTTCTGCAATTATTTCCTCCAGAGGGCATAGATTTTGAAGTTTGCACCTTATCTATACCCAGAGATTTTGGGAAGATACTTTCTGAACTTGTATGCCTTCCTCTCTGTCTGTCTCTCCATCCATCTCTTTTTCTATCAGATTCCTCTGAGAAGATTTTTTTTTTCTTCCTGGTGACCTGGCTGCTGCTGAGAGGTTTCTCTTCTGTGTCCTCATAAGCAGCATGCAGGAGACCCATAAAGCCAGCTCTCAAACAGCAGCATTTTTCACTCATTCACAGAAATCCTTCAGTTTTGCTGCAGATGTTTTTCTGCCATTCTTCTGTATCCCCCCTTTCTGCTTATACTGCAAAGCTCCATTCCCATTGGTTTTCAATGAATGGAGAGCTGGAGGAAAAAGGAAAAGGGAAGGGGAAAGGGAAAGGGAAAGGAAAGGGGAAAGAAAAGGAAATTGCAGAGGGAAAATCTGTAATTTTCTGCAATTCCCAATGGGCACTAACAGCAGTATCATTTTTTTCATGGCCTTGGGACACTTGCATTTGAGCAATCACCTTCTTCTTGAAAATCTTCTGAGACAGTCAGGCTGTTTAAATTGGCTTGTTTTAAATGCTTATAAATTTAACATCACTTACATAGAGTCTGGATATTAGCCCAAGGACACCTTGCTTTTGTATCGTTGGTTCTGTCATTTTCTGATTTTCTAAATACTACAGAATTGTTTGCTATTTTGACAGAAAGCCGACACAACATACATTTATTTCCAATGAAAAAGAAATAAATATAGCTCCCTTATAGCTATGTAACAATAAGGTTATTCTAGGAACTAATTGATCATACAGTATGTCTGATTTCATTATATCTGACACTGCTGAAAAAGATTATGCTAACTACTAGTAGGTTGCTAGTGTGTTTAGAGTGAAGTACTTAATATTCTTCAGAAATGCATTTGTGTAGGCATCTTTCACAGGGAGGGGGAAAATCAAGCTTAGTTGTTCTGAGTTCTGCAATCAGAAGTAAAAGTTACTCTTTGCTTGGCACTAGGCTTATGGAAGTCTTTGAATGCTACAAACTTTTTCCAAGTGATGTTTTATAGAATTGCTTTTAAAAACCCCAGAGGGTAAATAGTATTCTCAGAATAAACAGAAAAATGCTGACCTTGTCAGATTTAGCTGCTGAAAGCCAAGCTGTTTTAAGACTTGGAGGATCAAGGGTCATGGTTATAAACAACACAGATAAAAAGAAAGAAAAGAAGGAAAAAAGAAAGAAAGCTAGAAGTAAAAAAGAACTACACGGTGAATATAAGTAATAAATACATTGACCTTGGCAAGAAGGGAATGAGATATTTATGCAAAAGGCAGGGATGGGGGGAGACAAGGCAAAGAGAGGAAGAAGAGAAAGTGCACAAACTGTACTTGGGGGAAAAAAATGTTTCTTAGAGCTTGTTTAAAGCCGGAAATGAGTCACTTTAGTTTCATATGTTTTTGGTTTCAAAAGGGGAGAAAGGTCAAAGCTTCTTTGTTTTAAATAAGCTGGTCAGTACTTCTGAAGTGTAACATGATAGGGTTCAAGAGTCTTAATGAAACTGGTATTTCCCTGACACCCCGGGCTGCAACACCTCAGCAGTTGCATGGTCATGTATTGTAAGCCCAGGGAGTTTTATAAATAAAGGCACAGCAGAGCGTGACTTTGCTCATGACCTTCATACCCTGGTGCTCCTGTGGCAGCCATATGGGCAATGTGATGGCTAAATTTGCCACCACTTATACACTTTCACAGATTGCAGCTGCACACATGGCCATCCACCATCATGCTCAGAAACATGAACTGGAGCTATTACCCTGAGCCCTCTTTCCAAAATTATTCTGACTGGGTAAAGTTTCAGAGAAAACCAAGTGCTAGAGACAGTAGAAGGGACACCAGAAATTAAAATGGCTATTGCAAAGAAAGGTAGCAGGAATGCCATAGAAAAAAAAAACCCACCCAACTCAAAAAGAGCAATGCAAGTTTGAACTAGGCTTTTGGTGGAAGTGGGTTTGATGAGGCTCAACGTTTACCAGAAATACCACTCCTGGGTCCACCAGAAGGTTGTTTATACTTCCCAGCTTCTACATCTAATGTACATCAGATACACCCAATTCTAACTGCAAGCCAAGAAACACTTGCAGAGGGAAAGAGGTAACAGCAAAAAGGTCACATGTTGATTTTTAGCAACACTTTGAGCACTGTCTTGCAGTGCAGGTCCTGAAGTTAATGGAATATCTTCAGGCTGTCTGAATAGAAAAGGAAGTAGAAGTGTCCTGCATCAGATTAAACATCAAAAGAAGAGCCCACAAGCAGGACAGGTGAGGACAGACTCCACTGAAAATAAATGGAGCAATCTCCTCTTTTCCTATCACTCAAATTGTGCTTCTTGTTACTTAAACTCTTGTTTCCCTATTCTTCTGCACAAATGTAACACTTCTTATCCTTCCTCCTCTTGACTCTCATACCACCTCTCTCTCTCTTTCCTGAGTTTGTTTCCTGACATGCTTCTGCAAACATCCCTCTTCCCAGTTAAGAATTCCTCCTCATTTTGTTTGCTGGTTCATGTTGCCACTTGTGCTTAATGCAAGTTATCAAGCTGTACCTGTTATACCTCACTCCTTTGTTTTTTTGATCACTTTCCAAGCTTTACCTTTTGGATAATACCCTAAAGTCTATATAGAATAATATCCATCTAAAACTTCTTCCCTATATTGCTCCTGTAATTATTTTAATATTAGACTAAATGTTCTTTAGGAGAGTCATTTCTTCTTCTGGTATTCATAATGTATCTGCTGTAAAAGGCCATCTGTTCCCAGAACACTAGAAACAACAATGGAAGAGCACACTCATACAGTAATGTGGGGATATGTATCACTGGCAGCAAAATTGAAAGGCAATTATAGTAATGAAAATTGTGAACTTTCAAAATGACCAGCTTCATTATTCTTCGTGGCATCAATCCCCAAACTGGGACAATTACTCAGTTTATAATAAAACTAAATAAAAGGTGACTGATTCATTGGACATTAGCTGTTTCAGAGCTAGTTTCATGCTTGCTGTTAGCAGTACCATTTGAAATGGCATATTATGCAGAAGCACCCCAAGAGTCTGGATTTCCTGCTTTGACCTTGCTTCAACATTCAGCTGTCTATTATACCCACTCCTTTCTTTCTTTAATCAATTTGCCATTCATTCAAAACTGGCCAATAATCAGAGGTAACCTATTCCTTTTGTGTTTACTTGTTTGACTTTCCCCCTTACCTTTCTGTCCACTCATGTCTGCCCCACAGTTATCTCCACTTGTGCCTGAAAGAAGTCAACCTGCCTATGACTGCCTTGATACTGAGACATCTGGATCTCTGGAGATGCACTGACCATGCAAATGCCATAAAAGTGAAATAAGGTCATTTAACAGAACAGAATGATAGTACTCCTAGCCAACCCTACAAACACAAACTATGCCTGTAGCTTTGCAGAAGCCAGGAGAAAAAAAAAAAAAAAACAGCCATGATAATGTCAACCTGTTTCTTGAGTATGGGACAGACAACTCAAATTTCCCCAGCAGTTGACTGCCATGTCCAGGTTTCTAACAGACTGAAGAGATTCTTGATCAGAAACCACCCACCAGTGAATACTATGCTGTGTTGGTGGTACAAGGGGGGGTGTTGGTCTTTATTCTGCTCAGTGAACCAGGCTGAAACACTGCTTTCTTATCTTGAAACACTTTATGATTGTCTTCAAATAAATTGATGTTGACAAAACATCACTAAGTCATGTTATCCTGCTTACCCACTTGTTGGAAAAAAAAATTGAACAAAAAGAGAAAATATTTGGGCCTATGACGAGCTTTGCCAGACATTGAAACTGGATGAGAATTAATCTGCAGTCCTCTTTTCTTTTTCTCCCTGCAGAGAGAGGAGATATGCAATGTAAAATATTAGCTTGCTTTCCCCCTCAATTCTAAAAAACAATGCACTTGTACAGGTTCAGAAAAGCTTCAAATATGTCATTGATCTCTGTGAATTTCTAAACTTTATGAAAGTTTCTTCCTTATTGAAAAGTCATCAGATTAAGACCTAAATTGAAGAAGGATGTTCCTGTGAATTAAAGCATTGGACTGGGACTCAGAGACTCACATTTCAAGCCTTGGATCTGCTATAGACTTATTTTGTGATTTTGGTTGTGATCCAGAAATGCACTTAAATTGGTGTTTAATTTAAAACCCTGGAGTAGTCCCATGAAAGTTAAGCACAGACTTAAGTCTTTGTTGAATGGGAGATTTAGTGTGTCTGAGCTCATTTCTCTAGCTGTAAAATGGGGATAATACTTACATTCTGCCATAGTTTATTTTTACAGAAAACCTTCTGGTGCAAAAACTGTATCTTCTTCTGATCTGCAACACCGAGACTGACTGATGTCAGCTGGAGCCTGTAAAAATTACTATGCTGGAAAGCAATGATAGTCAATGAATTAGCTTCTTCTCATCCTCTAGGAGCAACATAGTGTTATGAAAATATCATTTGCATGGAGGCTTCATGTGGAGGCAGGGAAGGGGGCATTTACCAGCTTCTCCTTGCTTGCATCCTTGTGGTTTAAATGTCCCTCTCTGCCTGGCTGCTGTCCCACCTTTTCTAGCTGCTAGCTGGGAGAGGAATCAAGCTGCTCCTTCAGCAGCCAGTGGTAATTGCTGCAGTGCGAGTCAGCTGGCAGACTAATGTACCTACACTAAAGCTTTGGCCTGAAGCTTGGGAAGGAAATGGAATGAATCTGCAATCTTTTGTCTTATTTGTTAATATTTTACAATTTCTTTCGATAAATCTCTGTTCCCCTTTATGCTGTGTTGCATGGGGCCTCCCAATGCCTCATTTATTATTTGACAGGTCTATGCATGCTTCAAACAATGGATTGTGAAGTTGTTATACTTTTCCAAACATGGTTAGAAATTTTGTTCACAGAGAAAAAGTGCTCACAAGAAGGATGATTAATTTCCACAGCAGCACCAAGAGTATGTAAGCAATACAAATCATGAGTATTTTACCTTTATTTAAGGCTTAGTTGAATCCTTAAAGATCCTTTGAATACATTCCTGCTACATATATGACAGACTGCACGTTACATTGCATGAGGGTCATTATAAGTAAAAGTATTTTTCTCCTCAAGATTCTTTACTCATGCAAAACCACAGAGAGAAATCCACTTTGTGCTTGTGTGTGAGACAGCCTACCTGAAATTTCTCAGACAGGCCCCAGGTCTTTCAGACCTACAACCTCTCCCTTGTTCTCCTCATTCATCAAAGAGCCCATGATCTAGCTTCTGCATTTGGATGACAATCAGGAGATTGCCAATTGTCTTGGAAATGTAAAATAAACACTTTTTCTACATATGTTAATGCCATTGTTTATTGACTACTTACTCAGCTTGGGTGTAATTGGGGTCATTAGGGAAACATAAGCAGCTCAGTGCCTGTCAATACCTGACCTTTAAAATATTCAGTACATTCAGCGTTACATGACGTTTAACAACCTGGTCTTTTCATGTGAATGCAGTTGTTGTTGCCACGCAAGCAGGAATGAAGGTGCTGTTCCTCCTCGAAAACTTTTTTTAACGGCTTTTTCTTCATCCGTGGTGTTGAAGTAACTTGGAACAAAATAAATCTCACCACTGAAAATTTAGTTTGGATCCACAATCGTTGGAAAAAGTGAAAACCAGTTTCATGGGTGGGGTGGGGTGGAGTGGGGTTGGGGGGGGGGGGGGGGTTTGCGGGGGTGGAATGCAACTCCAAAGCGGCAAAATGAAAAAGGGCCAGGATGTTAAACCCAGTTTAACTGAGAGTATCGTCATGCATTATGACATTTGGCAAATGTAAATCAAACCACCTTCAGGATGTCACAAACAAAATTTTCAACAGTGGTTCTGATGACTGAGGGGCTGTTGAAGAATCCCTCATCAGCAGACCATAAAGACTAAAGCGCAAGCTATCACTAAAGTGCAGATGTTATCAGGATGTGACTTCAGCACAGCTATGCATCCCGATGGAGAGACAAAACTGCAGATGTTTAACGCATTATCGTGGAAACTAACTGCAAACTATTCTATTTTAATTATTTAAATTTTACACAAAAGAGATTTTCTGTTTCTTCTGCCTCTATTGCCAGAGAGCAAGTTAACAGTTCCTGTAAATAAAAGCAAACAACTTTTTCACCGAACTAATTAAAGCTGTTAATATTTCTGAGCAGGCTGATAGATAAATGTTTCCATTTCAAATTACCCTTTGAAACAAACAAACAAACAAACGAAAAGAAAAGCCCAGACATCCTCAGTTCAAAGAATGAAACAAATAACGTTATTCTGTTTTAACAGAGAAGTAACAAGAAATCAGAGTATGTTCAGACAATGGAGACATATTTTTACAGTGTAGATGAGGACGAAAAACAAAAGAGAAAGACAAAGTGACAAAATGGGTGTAGGAGACAAAAGTGTAGACCACTAATTCTAAAACAACGTCTGTTGTGAAAAGTACAAAACAGTAAGAAACCAGTTGTATAAACTTTAGCCCTTGTGAGGGATTTTGTCTACTGAGCATGATTTCCCCGGATGACTCCACACTTTTCACCAGCCTCAGAAACTTCTGAGTCTGGGGAAGCAAGGAAAATTGTTATGGAAAGGTTGTGAGCACAAGGCAAAATTGTGAGACCACAAGTTCTCTGCAGCAAATATAAATTCCCATTTTGTTTTTTACCGACTTTTCACTTCCACAGGATTCACTTGCCACATTTTAAAAAGCTGGAAGACAAAGGCTGTAGTAACATTCCTGGATGTGAGGATCACTTCTTTAATGAATAATATAAATAAATAAATAAATAAATAAATAAAATTTTAAAATAAGATATTAAAATAAAAAAACAAAACAAAACAATGAAATGAAATGAAATAAAATACCTTTGGTGGTATTCCCTCGCCAAACGGTATCATTGCCTTCAATATTCAATCGTTTTGTTCTATAACCAGCTCGGAGTGTGAGAGTTGTGGTTGAAATAGGTCAGTTTACTAGTGCCCTCTTCTGCTTTACACAGGTCTCTGCTGCCCTCTTCTAACCTCTGCTCTCCCTCCAGCAGTTTCTGTTCTTTCACTCACTGATCCAGCAGGACCTTGGCCCCCTCAGGTCCCTCATGTCAAACAAGCAGGCATCTACTACATTACGCGGCCTGAAGGTGACTGCACAGGGAGAGGGAGAGTGAGAGAGAGAAAGAAAGTCCTTGGAAAAGCAGGATGGCATCCCTGAGCAAAAATACATCAATCACACCAGTCCAGCTATCTCAATTAACCCTTAGTTAAGCTGGGACCTCCTGGAGAAACTGAAAAGAGTTTGAGGGAATAAGAGATGCTATCTGCCACAAGGATTACCACTCTACATGTGGATCAAAGACAATCCCACATTTTACCCTAGTGATTAGCTGTAATTAAATAAAGTAAGTCTGTTTAAACTTCATTAGCAGCAAGACATTTGCTACAGCAGAGTGGGCACAAATCATCCATTCTTAATTAAAAGATAATCCACAGGATGACCATAATCTTCTTCTAAAAATACACCATTTCCCCCTGAAAGATTCCTTCATCAAATAAGGATAAATAACAGTTTCTCTTTGTTTAAGCTATGAAGGAATGGATGCTCCTTCCCGTTTGCTTGAGTGAGTGCTGAATGTGCCTGATAACATCACTTTGGCATGCTATTATCTAAAATGGTAGAATACCTCACTTCAGCAAAGTCTGACATAAATCTTTGAAAACAAAGACATTGCATATGTATGAGCTGAAACAGATATGACAGTGTTGGCACATTAATATTCCTGTCACTGGGGGGTTTCAAACTTTTAAGGAGATGATATCAATGAATTCAGGCTGTAGCTGGTGGAAGAGGGCAATGTACTGTAGGACAATTATTAATTAGGTAGAGCCAAACATATCAAAAAAACATACAATAATGTCCAAAGTAGACCACAGTGCAGACTTTCAAGACCAATTAAGAGGGACAGAAATCAAGACCGCTCTGAGCCCTACTGCTGCTGAGTTCTGGGAGGATCAGTCCTAATCAAGAGCAAAAGGACACCTCCCTTTCTACTGCTGCAGTTGTGGTGGTGGTGCATGGACAACATATGTTTTCAATTATCCCATAACAGCCCTCATTAACAGTAACTGCAGCACCTAAGTGAACAGTTCTCCACCTAGTTGCATGTGATCTGAAAATGATCGTAATGTAGCATGATATGGGGATATTCAGTTGGGGTTTTTTAATTGCTTGATGTGAAAAACATCCACTTCACCCTGAGGTGAGAGGTGGTAGAGCATGTAGAAGTAGATGCTAAGAAAAAAGCAACATACCAGCTTCTCCTCAGCAACAACCAAGCTGAAAAATTCCTTTTCTGTTCTGAGAAGCAAGAAAAAAAAAGTGCAAACCCTCTTTATTTATGGCCCTTTTGGCTAGTATATACACTGCCTCATCAGCTCTTCCCCTTGTGATGGGAGTACCCAGACAGACTGCAGGAATTAGAGATTGCAGACATGAAGATTTGATTGCAAGATGAGTAGGACAGAGGCTATTTGCTCAATGAGGTACCTTGCATGTCTTTTGATCCATAAAAGTAAATGAAGAACGTGAAAGCCACTTAATCTGCAGAAAAAAATTCAAACCCAGTATCAAACCCCATGCTTGAATCTGAATATAATTCAACAAATAGCTCTCTTCATTTTTCATTTTAACTTAATACAGAAGGACTCGCAGACAGTGACCACACAGCCTATACTAGTCCAGTTACATGCTGACCTTCAGGTATAGGATAGAAGGGCGGCGTAAAAGATTTTCCATGTACACCTTTTGCTTTTTGACTCTCTAGCTGTTTCTCTTTCTTTTCTTTCTTTCCTCCTTTCTTTTTCTCCCCTTTGCCCTGCACTGTTTTGCACCTATGGCAGGATGGTCTGAGCCCTAACACCTGACATTTAATAACCTCTCAGCAGTCATGGACAAAGGCCTAAGAAAATTCCTCTTTCACAAACAGGCATGAAACTAGCTCCAGATAAAGGCATCTCAAACACACTTGATGACAAGTCAGCTCTTTTAGGCTATTACAAGAGAGCACTGCTCACCTCCAAATATTTTTAGACTTTACTAATAAAATCCTGCAGAGGTGCTTAGGTCAGTGCTTTCAAAACAACTCGAAATACATCTGTGCTTTGGTTTTGATTTAACTCTTTTATTACAATAATGCTATCTGTCATTTCCTGCATGCATCAGCATTGCTTCTGAATGGCAAAAACGTCACGGATACACCATGCAAAAAAGAAAGAATCTTGTACCCTGCTATGATAAGCAACACTGCTTTGAAAAGAAAAGAAAAAATTACACGTTGATAGATTATCTGGCAAATGTAAGGTATTATATTTGCCATGGTCTTACACCAAAGCAGTGGAAGTTGACAGTGGGAGCAGTATTGCTCACACAACTCCCACCCACCCCTCCAGCTAGTTTCTGATTCCTTTGCAGCTCTAGAATCTGATTTTGAAATAAGGTTTGATTGATGTTTGAAATTGTGGAGTGGCATCTGTGTATCAATGGACCAGGTGACGCCACTTTCCTTTACCTGAAATAGCATTTTATGTCCCCAGGTAACAAGGCACTTAAGCACAAGCATAATTTTAAGCACATGTGTAAAGGGTCAAAGTCAGTGGGACTACTGCTTGGGCTTAGCATCATGTACTTGCATATACACCTTGTCAAACCAGGCTTTTACATATTAATCCATGCAAGGAAAGGTGACATGCTATGACTTTGTGAGCACTAAAGTGTCTTGGGAGTAAGATATTTTTCCTAATTACTTTAGCATTCCTCTCTTGAGGAGTTACAACAACAGTAAACTCTAGTGAGACTTTGCTATTCATAAAACCCAAAAGATTTTAAAACAGAACAGCTGAAGCCCACTAGAGTTTACTATCAGAAAAAGACAGACCAGAAAAAAACTTCCTCAAAAAACAGTTTTCTTTTTGACCAACAATCAGCCCATTGTTTGTCAAAGGATTCATTCTACATTAATGAGCAAAAACATCCCTGGTATGGAACCATTGATATTCAGTAAGCAAAGAAAATGAAGTCACTGGATCCTTTAAAATGTAGTCTTTCATGTCAGTTCATTGCAGAAAATAATGAATTACAGCCTCTTCTTCTTCTTCTTCCCAGTGCATTTTTAGGATAGTTTACATGACTCTGGAATGGCTGAAATACTTCACCGCCTACTGTAGAAAGTCCTCATGAAGACAAAAAAAAAAAAAAGAAAAAAGACATTTACTTTCACAGTTTGATTGCATGGATTTCATACTACTATTCA
Organism: Pelecanus crispus; assembly: GCF_030463565.1. Classification (NCBI taxonomy): domain Eukaryota; kingdom Metazoa; phylum Chordata; class Aves; order Pelecaniformes; family Pelecanidae; genus Pelecanus; species Pelecanus crispus. The sequence continues at coordinate 83,643,380 of NC_134676.1, read as the reverse complement.
GGACCAAAAAAAAATGTAGATTCTATTTAAAGAAGTAGCAGCAATATTTTAGAAAACATTTATATAATGCAAAAGTTACATGGACAGTATCTAATCAGATAAAAAGAGAAATCCAATCCATCTATGTGGTTTTTAGTACAGTATGAAGATTCTGCAAATCCTCTGATAAAAACAAACTAATAAAGTTGGCTTGTAAAGTGAACTACAGATAAGGTTGCATCTGTTTTCCTTACAGACATTACTTCTGAAGGTTTGCACCTATAGAAATTATATCCACGTACCTTGTTTAAACAGCTGGTATGACAAGCAGAGACCTTTGGTGCCTGTATATGCTTTGGATTTCATTCTGGCAAGTAAGTCATATCTTTTCCCCTTTTGATTTATGAGACTGGATTTATTATGAATTCTTCTTTTTTAAGAAATAGAGATTAAGTATGAGAGGTCACGTATTACAGAAATTGCAATGGCTGGACCGCCTCTTGTATTTTTATATTTCTGTGTATGTAAAACATCCCATTGTTTCTATTTTTTAACTACATTTTAAGATATAGTACTTAAAAGTAATATAAAACTATTGGAGCAGCAACTGCTGCTTTTTGTTTTGATTTTCATGGGCTTGTGTGCCTACTTTGTTTATTTTAGTTGATCATTAAGGCCTAGATCTTACTGCATAAATAAATCTGCTGGGCCTCTGCAAAATATCACTGAAGTCAACTGGGTTTCACATATGTGAAGAACCTTATCTGTGCCAATCACACTGTTAAACTAGGCAAGATACTGGAACAATTCTCTCAATCAGATATTTTTATACAAATTAAAACATTATGAATATGAATATGTTTTTATAATTTTTTTGTAAATTATATCTCTATCTTGTAAATAGATGAATGATCCTAAATGCTTGTTATAAATTTTTGTAAATTATATCTCTATCCTGTAAATAGATGAATAATCCTAAATCCTTGGGAAAACATGTATGTATACAGGAGAGACAAAAAGAAAGATATAAATACAGATGCATGTATTTAATTCCATATGACAGTAAGCAATTAAATATAATAATGTTAACATTTAAACACTACATCTTCTTGTAAATATATCCTTTCATTTTTTTGATGGATTCCTAAGAAATGTGGATTTTTATTAGTACTAGGGAAAGAAACACTAAATGTATTCACCTGAATAGAGTAACATATGTCTGTGCTTCAAGAGAGATTTTTAAAAAAAAGTCCTGTCTGGCTTAAAATAGTCTTGAAAGATGACTTGCCTGGATCAACCATTTCTGACAATCTTAAATTCTGATTTGCAATGCAATTTTTTTTTAAAGTTGTTATACTGCAATGTCTTCTTGCTCCTAGGAGACAGTTCAGAGCGTCTCAGCTGCCACCAAAGTTGCAATGATTCTTTATAGTAAAAAGTAATACTGCATATATAAAAATGTAATATATAGTGTAGAGTCATAAGTAACTATCACAGCAAAGGAGTTTTTCATTTGAGCATTTGGGTGGTGTTTATCAGCTTACTATCTGCAGACAAATTATTTTCAGTGCAACTATGATGATTAGTAAGTCTTCTGCTAAGTTAAGTTGATTCCAGTTCCCATACAGCATCAATAGCAAAGGAGATTCAGTCATGTACTTCCTTAAGCTTCCAATCCTGTTTATTTATGATTCCAGGATCTTTAATAACACTAGTTCTGTTCCAGTAGTCTGGAACACCATTGAGGAAACTGAAAATTAGGGCTTTTCCTAGAAATAGGAATTTGCACAACTTCAGGTAAACTGCTGTAGCACTTTGTTGCGGTTGTGAGAGTCTAAGAACACACACAGGACAGACTCGTAGGTGATGACAATGCCTTTTGTCACACAAAGCAGTAGCTGTTTTGTAGGAAATCTACAGGAAATCACCTGATCTAGGGAAAAATATTTCCTCGCCTACAACTTTGTTCTTTATAAAGATAAGCCAGGGAACTAAAAATCATAATTCTACTGAAGTTCAAGAAAACATGGATTCAACAGTTACTGGTTTTATGACAGATTACAACCTCCCTCTGTGCATTTAAGGCTTTCTGATTCTCTCTTTCATCCAAGAGAGGACTTTCTTCTCATCTTCCCCAACGTCATCTCTACACCACAAATATCAACCCTCTTTTCATTCAAAGGTAGTCTAATTGGTATATATCTAACTGGTCTCTGAGCAGTCACTCTCAGGTGGTATTCAGCTTTGAAAGCTGCAGCTTCTGCAGATTTAAACAAGGGCTGAAGAGCCCCAAAACTTCTTTTAATTTTTCCAGCTTTACTGATTAGTCTACTACATCATGTTCCTTCTACCTACAAGCCTTGTCTTTTCTTAGGAAATGTGGGCATTGGGAGCACACCAAGGTTTAGCACAAATGCTCACCCCTAAAGACCAACTCATACTCCCATTGACTTCAGGTCCATCTGCCTGTTTAAATTAGGCTCTAGCATGTCAATCAGGCTTTAAATCAGGAGTTACATCAGGCATTATAGATCTCTAGAGATTAAGTATCTGAGTGTGGCTTAAGTGTCAATGTACAGGAACAACTATATTGTCAGCTATGTCATTTAATGATTCACAAATGGTGCAGTTCAGGATGACTGCATAGCCTCTCTCAAAGTGGTCAACACCAAGACCTTTTCAGAGAAGACCTTGGTCTTCTTTGCCTAGTGTTGGTCACGAGATGTGATGAGATGAGAAGATGGATGGAGCAGCCCAGCAGATGGGATAGGTGCCTGAACCCTTGTGTGCACCAGCATGTCCCCCACCCAGGACCGGCTTTCTTGACACAGACCCTACCTTGGATACTACTGCTGGTGAGGGTCTTATAGATATGTGGCATGTTTACCTTCAAGCTTTTCTGCATGAATGCTTCTGCTTGCAGTACAGACACAAGCTAGGTTGACATCCTATCCCAATGTATTAGACTACTACTGGTGGTGTCACGAAAGAGCCCCGGTGTACTGAGCCAGAGGAGCTATCCACAGCACCATCCCTGTTTTCTAAGTGCTGCTGGGTAGCATCCATCTGTGGGTACAGTCTATCCCCAGGGGCATCCTGGTGTCACGTGGAACCAGCAGCCAAACACCTTTACTGTAGGAGCCATCACCAAGAAAGAAGGATGTTGAGATGAAGCAGTGTCAGAGCATGAAGAAAACTGTTTCCTCTTCTTGGCAGCCTGCTACAGGCCATATGAATGGTAAAAACACACAGTCAAGAGCTAAACATGCAACCTACTGCCAGAAAGGAACCTGAACAAACAGGAAGCAAGGGGACTGGTTTGAACTCCAAAAGTCACGAAGGGCAATGAGACCTAACAGACCTTGGCGAGACAGAAGTAAAAGTCATGTCCCTAGGGCCCACTGTGCTGAAGAAATGTTGACCCTTGAAAGTCAGCAAAAACTTTTTATTAATTCAAAAAGTAAACTGAAACAACAAGGACAGAAACTGGAGGCAAGAGTGCAGGCTGAAGGAAGGAAGAGGCAGGAATAGTCCATCCATGTTTGCACGGCTGGGATGCGAGCTGCAGTTGCAGTGTCTTTTTGGATGCTTTTCTTAAAGAAGAATTGTTATGTTTTGTTTGCTTTTTTTTTAACCAAGGATGTGAAGGATGAACTGAATTTAAGCTAGCAATATGCACTATTTCTGGTTGTTCATATATGTATATACACACACACATATTAACAATACATGGAGAGGAGGTGATGTATTTGGATATGCCCTCTTTTCTAGTATATTAGTTACAGAATAATTGTACACACTATATTATTAAATGTATAGAACTATTGCTTACACCCCTCAAACAGACTATCTCCCCCTAAATCACCAGTTTTCAGAGGTATTATAGAAAGCGTGGGGCTCAAAAAGTAATTTGGAGGAGGATGGTTTTACAGTCTGATCAGTCACATTGGGGAGGGCACTGTGTATGAATGAGTGTGTATGGCATAAAGACATTGACTAGAAGAGTGGAGGATGAAACACTCAGAGGTGACACTAGATAGGCAAAAAAGGGGCAGCGGCCTGTCAGTGTGGACAAGAGGGTTGGATATGGAATTAGGCAGTGAAGGAAACTGTGTAGAGCACAGACTGAAATTGGGATGGGAATCTGTATTCTACCACATATGTCTCTTTGAAACATCTCAATTACTTAAGAGAAAAAGATGAATTTTCCATTTCCACTGCTCAGCTTTTCCACTTCTTTCTCATTACAGTAAGTAAACAACATTAAATGGCAAATCCTACAGTTCACGGAGTAGGGTACACTGCTGAGCTGTCTTTAAGAAAATACAGTACAAGTGTATTAACCAACACATATCCCTAACGGTGCCTAGAATTTTTGTCTCTTATGCAATTCTCAAAATTATAAAGTATATTGGCAGGTTCCAGTCAACAACAAAGGCTGCAAAAGTCTTCTTTTTTCCAATACCGAGCTTTTAGTCTAATTGCTTATTTGCAGTCTCAGCAAGCCAGAGAGAAGAATTTTATCCTCTTTGGCTTGTTTCTGAATACTAACTAGCTAGCCCAGTCAAGGCTCTCTAAAGAGTAAAACTGCATGAGAGACACACTGCATTTGACACAGTCAGGAGGCAAAAGAAAGAGCAAAACAAAAGTCTATTCAGGGCTGAATCCTCTGATATACTCGCCCATCCCCCACGTCCTTTAAAAATAAAGAGAAAGGGGAAAACTCATGAATCCATGGCTGAATGCCTGAGGTTGTCAGAATAAAGGACAATGAGTGACAGCTGACTGTCAGCACAATTCTCAGAGTCTGAGTTATCACTTTTTGGCATTGTTCAAATAGGAAAAAAGTGTGCACACTTAACAAGGAAATATCGCAGGAGTGCTTTGTGAGGGGCTCTGCTCAGACTGGCTGCAAACAGCCAAGGAAGCTGTAGTTCCACATGGATTTTTCCCTTGCGAGTATATTGCTTTGTGAAATCTTCCCAACTGAACTCATTAAAAACTTTTCTAAGCACGCCAACATTAAATGATGCCTTAAGACAACAGGGGTGAGAAAACTATTTTCCTTTAAGGAAATCAGGTGCAGGCTATGTATACCTAAAGCTGAGACAACTTATATGTTCATGACACTGTTCTCTACCTGTTGGTTATTTAAAAAAGAACACATCCATGAAGGCCAATCTTTAAACATTTCCTGCATGTTCAACTTGCTTAGGATCTCCTTGTAAGCTTATTTTTTTCCTGCAGATTTGCCTACACTTTCATCTTTGCTCACTGTCTTAATCCTTCAGTCTTTGTTGTTCCAATGCGCGATCAGCTTGTTTTTAAGTCACATCTACCCACATTTGTTAGTGCTGAAACATTACTTTAGGCTTTTACATCTCCATAAATCCATACAAATGATGCAGAGGTTTTCCTGAGAAAGGTTGAAAAAGCTAAAGCAGAGAAGATTTTAAGGTTATTTAAATAATGTATTTTAAGTTGGCAGATATTTAATGGCATGGTTTATGTACTAAAAAGAACTACCTGAGCAGAGCAACAGCTCATGACAGAGAGACCCTGGAATGACAGGGTTTTTAGTAATTAAAATAGATCTGGCCTGTGCTCAAAGCATTAGCTCACTTAAGCCTGTTGACCATCTGCACTAGAGAGACGTTGACTTTATTCTCAGCTCCGTGGGTCTGTCAGGGTCCATAAAAACTGCAAATACGACTACGTGTCTAGGTCTTGCCCCACTAGGCATGAGGACTGCTCTGGAGTGTGGTCATCCCTGAGAGGGAGGATCCAACCAAAAAGTGGGCAGTGAGAGAGACCAAGACACTGATCTGTATCACTCTACATGTTAGCAGAGCACTGTTATGGGAGAGCTCAAACTGTTGTTACCACCCCAGCAGGTGTTACTGTACGTTATGAATCTTTAGAGAAAAATGAAGAAATGAGGGAGGGAGTGTAAGTGAAATGCAACAAGAAAAACAGGAGGAAGTTAATTTGCAGGGTTCAGTTTTTTCCCAGCTAAAAGGGAGAGATTTCTGTAGCTGACAGAGATGACATTTAGATGTTCCAGACTTTGCACAAAACCAGTAAAATAAACAGCTACAAACAGAGGATGTTTGTAGATAGGGTTTTAGAGAAAGTTATTTATCTGTTTCCATAATCTGGAAAAAAAAAGACTATGTTTTCAGGATAGGGAACAAAAATTGTGCAAAACCCTTAGTCCTTTGCTCCACAGATCATGGACCTGCTGTTGAACTTTGCAGCTTTGCTTCAGTGTCTGTGCTGGTACAACCATTTGCTGACCTGTGTATGTATAAATGTTAAGTATGCAAATGTATAAATGCTACCTTACTATGAAGAATCCCATATTTAAAAAACCAACCAGCAACAACAAAAATCAACCTGATTTATAAAGGACATGCCTAATGTTGCTGGATAGGTACAGTGATTTGCAAAGACTTTTTGACTTTGATTTGCAAAGACTTATTGTGTGGAAGGCATGGACAACGGGCTTTCCTATCGGCAGCCTTGCAATGTTACACAAATTGCTCATGAACAGGTTCTGACAGCCCAGGAGATCTATTAGCCATAACTATAAGATGTACTCTCCAGGTGCCACACAAGAAGTTTCTGGAGAATAAAGAAGAAAACGGACTGTTTTCCAATGCAAACACAGGAAACTTATTTCTGATTTTTAAGAACTTTCAATTCGCATTAAAAGATGTGCTATTTTTTCCTGGCCCTTTAATAACAATATGGTACTATCTAAGATAAGAGCTCCTGCTGTACTCTTCCATTTTCAGGAGTTACATTCCCTTTGTAATTGATTTTGAAATAATGGAATGCCTGCTAGAGGTAGAAACCATTGTGGGTTGCAGGAGAAAGAAATATATGAGAAATTAATAGATGAAGAAAACGTAACTGTGAAGTGGGTTCAAGCTTTTGTGAATAACCACATGGAAAGAAATAAAGTGAATAACCCTGCTATAAGTCCTGGGAAGGCAAAAGAACGTCTGCTTGTCCTGCTCTGGCCTTGGCATTTACAGCATGCCAAATAATTTAGTATTTTGCCGCATTACTGTCCCTTCCAACTTAAGCATGCAGCTTGGTTAGCTAAATTAGCTGCCCAAAGTCCCCTGGCTCCCTCTCCAGTCATTAGATAGGCATTCCCAATAGCTAAGCTAACTAATTTAATTTTAAATGGCCTTTTGAAAGAGACTGTCTCTCCCCTTTGACTTAAGAATGAATTTAACGTACGTGTAGAAAGGTGGAAGCTATAGACTCAATTTCCTGCCTGTGTTCAGCACTAAAATGGGATGATGTAAATTTCTTTTTAGGTGTTTAAAGTCACTTGTTTTCCCAAAATTTTCTTGTCAAGGGGATCTGGGAATGATGTTGCTGCTGGTGTTTCCCGTAGAGCAAAGAGCCTGGAGTCCTTCCCTCCTCAACAGAGACTTCGTTCAGCTTCTAAAGAGATGAAACAATGTTCCTAAAAACCCTTGGAGGCACAGGGCTTTGGTACATTTTTGTGAGAGTTTGCACATCTATGGTAGCAGAGACAAAATGCACAGACCTGTTAATCTGCATGTAACAGACTGTACTTTACAGAGCTTTTAATGATGTGTATCACCTCACTCAGAGTACATACACACATTCAGCATCATTGCCTCTAACCTCAAGAAACTTTCTAGATCTCTGGACAGTTTCAAAGACTTTGGAAATATGGCCACCAATCTCTAAAGCAACATGGACTTGTAGCCTATAAACCAAAATGAACCAAGCTTTGACTCCTATGTATTGAGTTCTGATAAACTTGCTGAACTACTGAACTTTTGTTATAACCCTAAGAAGGGAGATGAAGACCATAGACCTTAATGGTGGAGTGGATTTATTATTGTTTATTCCTTTTCCAAGGAATTAACTGGGGAGCCAGACTCTGAAGATGTTCAACTGTTTTTGCTTGCTTTCAAATCAAGGTCCTCATAGCCGCATTTATGGCGTTACACGTATATTTTTCAATCCTGATAGCCAGAGTATAATGTATGTTCTTGAAATTTTACCCCTTTTGCATGGGTACCCTGATGATAAACATGCAGTCATAAGATATTTCTGCAGAAGTATCTTAAAAGATCTTAAGATTTCTTCAGTTGTGTGGTTTGGTTGTTTTGTTTTGTTTTTTTTTTTTTTTCCCCCCCAGGAGTGATGGGAGATGTATTGGAAACAAGAGAGCGAAATCCCAGTTTGTAGAACCAATAAGGACACCTCAGAAGGCTTGCCTCATACTTTGTAACTTTCGTCTATACTTTCTGGTGCATTGGAATGATATTAGCAGCTCCAGGAATTGACTGTTTCACCACTGGAATGAGAATGCATCCTGCCACTCTGCAAGATGATATAAGGCATGCAGGAGAAATTTTAGAATATATTATTCTAAGAATTGAAAACAGAGAGACCTCCTGAGATCCTGTGTGGGGAGAAAGTCTGAGAAAAATCTCTGGAGGTAAGTAGGCTTCTTTTCTTTGCTTTTGCACTGGGAATATGGTTGGTAATCAAGATGTATTTCCTGTTTTGGCGGAGCTTCCCTATTGCTGTAGGCGCATTCATCACCCATGCCAAACCGGTTCCCTCTGTTTCTTCAAGACTTACTGTCTAATAACCTTCAGAACAGGATTAGAGCTTCCCAGGCTGCAAGAAGCTTTAACTTACTTCTGCTGAGCAGAGTTTTTACAAGTTATACTTAATCTCTGGAGAGTGGAAGAAATACCCAGTCAGTCTTTGAAACATCCGTTTCCAGGATATATGGAGCGTGTGTACGTAGTCTTACATCTCTAAGACTAGACTGGTCTCTCCTTCTATAAATACTCAGCTTCCCAAAAGACAGAGGCAGATGGCCCGATGCACAAAGGTAATCAGTGGGAGCTAGGCTCCCAAATACCTTTGTGGAAGAAGTCCTATTAATAATTGTATTATATATCATCCCGTACTTCCTAAAGCACATGCTGTTGCATTCCCTGAATGCCTCACAGTGTTTGGGAGGTCACTCCCCTGCTTGTATCTAAGTAGAATGACCAAAGGAAAACCAAAGGTCAAAGCAATAGAAGACCCTTGGACCTTTGGATGTCAAAGGTAGGAAGCTATTTCTGGATGCAAAATTGATATAGATTTCCTTTTGGACTAGAGAATGCAAGGACTTTCCAGATGTGCAGGGTTCCCCCTTTTTTATTGACCACTGCTGGAGTGGAAAAATGTCCATGTATCTTGCAAGCAATTCAAGACCTCACAGGATCAACCCAGCATGGGAATATGGCCCTGATAAAAGTGTAGGTTCTATGAGTATCAACTCATGAACAATTTCAGAAAAAGAGCACAGATAAAGACAGACGGAACTGGGGAATATGTAGCACTGTAGACAACATCTGAAAAAATGAAGCTTCTTAATATGGTTTCAGTTTACTTGGTTAGTGCTAAATGACAATTTGGAGCTTTTGTATTTTAATGGCCTAAGGGAGGATAAGCCAACAATAAAATTACTGTGGCAAAGGATTACTATTTTAGTTATCTAATGAGAAGAAGCAGATATGGAGAACACAAGTTTGAAATACACTTCCATAAAACTAGTTCCTGATTGTAGAAGATGTATAAATATTGTTGAAAGGCATCATCAAAAGAGAAGGCTGGTTTTGCTATGAGAGAACCACACCTAAATTCTTCTTTCAGTCTTTGCTTCCAGCAAAAAGTAAACATATCCTGAGTATCTTTTACAACATCGAGTATCTTGGCTGAAAGTAATGATAACATAGCTCTATTAAACTGATGGAGTCTTATGCTTACATTCTAGTTTGACAGGAAGATCCACAATTACCTCTGTTACTTAGATGTAACCAGAAACATGTCAAGAGATTTTGTGTTTTATTTTAATCAGTGAAACCTGTACAACAGAGCTGTTAGATGCAATCTTCTACCAGGTAGGAAATTTTCTGCCCTATTCTATTAAAATGGGAGATCACCAGCTAAGAGTGGTTGGATTAATATTTGTTAACAAAGCATATAAAAAGTTTCTCTGTTTTGTTACTTCTGAGTAAGTTGGACTGGTCTGAAAATACAGCTTGAAATGGACAGTGCAACAAGGAACTGAAGCCCAGGAAGTGGAAGCAGATAGGCAGGTATCCCTAAAGGAAAATGGAGATTATCCATAAAATAAATCCCAATGGTAGAATAAAAAACACAAAAGAAAATTGAAGGTTTTCTTTTTTCCTCATCCATACAGAGGGAAGGCTCTGAAGGACAAATGATTGACCCTCCTCAGAAAAAAAAGTAGAAACAGACCAGATTGCCAGCTTCTCCCATGCTGCCTAAATGGAGGCATGGAAAAGCCTAAGGTCTCCTGTCTCACTTCTTAAGGGTAAAATAAACAGACACAGCTGCTGAGCTTCATGGGTGCCTGGATGGCAGATAGGTTAAACAAGTGCTGTCAGAGAACCTACCATGGGCAAGTGAGCCCTGATGTGTCCTGTCTGGCTGAAGCAGATTGCTCTCATTACAATGCACGGTTAAAAAGGTGGCAACTTTCCTTCTCAAGCAGAACAAGATAATTTGGTGTCCCATTTCATAATTGATAAGTTTTGAATGTGCTTTTGTTTCCAGAGTTTTTATTTTTGGATTATGATATAATTGAAAAAATTAGTTATGTTTACCTAAGTTTGGGGACTAAATGTAGGACTAGTTTTAATCAATGATAACAGTTGTTCTTTTTTTGGGTAAATTTTAATGGGGAACACCAAGCCAACCTTTTCCAGGGGGGTGTGTTTGTACACAAGTGAATAATAGTGAAAGTCGTTTGTGAAATTAAATGAGAGGACCACACTGGCAACTTTCCTAGGCAGTGGATCCACAAAATGTGGGTAATCAGAGTAAGACCATCAATAAGAAGTAAACATTTTTCCCATTTACTGCTAAAAGTTTTTCTAGTTCTGGAACAAAGTTGGTGTTGGTGAAAGTCTCTAGGAAAACTTCCCTGGAAAGCCAAGTTTTCCTTTTTTTATTTGCAAACAGAATTCATGACCTTGAAATCAACTTACAGTTTCATTACTAACAAGTATTGAATGTCAATATATCATCTACTTGAGCAGACTAAGACTATCAAACTAATTTTCTGTGGTTACTAAACAGCTATTAGGTGATAGCAACAGACAACTTCAGACCAGGTTAGAAATGTCAGCCTAGCCATGAAAGACCTGTATCTTTTCATCAAGCCCTTGCACGATCCATCCTTGCAGTTTTTCTTCCCATCAGGTCCATTTTAAGAATTATTTTTTCAGTGCTCTCTTCATCACTATTTTGTTCCTGAAGTAAGGAATAAAGACAAAAACAAGTCTTAAAATATGAAGAAACTTGTTTCCCCTGGTATGATGTTTATGCATCTGGCAACCAGTGAGCAGTGCAGAGAGGACACATTGACAGTCTGGTATGGTACTCTGTGATAAACATTTGGACATTGGGACATGCTCAGGTCACAAGTGGTTTATGTTTTGGGTGAGAAAAAGAAATAAGAGTGAGTTTTCCCCTTGGGAGTCTTATTTCATATTTTGATACTATTTGCCATTTTTTTCTTTTCTGTTTGGATAGCCAGTAGGCAGCCATTAGGGATACAGGCTCATCAAATGGGCAATAACAACAATAAACTTTATGTATCTTGGCTGCCATTTACTCAAAAAACCTGTGGAGTTCTCTGCTGGAATAAAGAACCTGCAAAAGCACATAAAACAATTAACTTTTAGGGACTTGCCTACTGAAGAGTCTGCAGAAAACTTGTTTTTTAAGGACAGCATAAAAGAGAGGTGGGGAATAAATTGATTGCTTGGACTGTTTGGAATATCACATACAAAATCTCATGTTCCAGAAAGGGACATTGTAAAACCTGAACGATTTTGTTTTCATGAGAAAAAACCCACCGTTTTCTTTTGTTAAATCTCTGATGTGGTAGCAGCATTCCAGTACTGTCCTTCCTCACCACTATTAGAAATGAATGACTTGAATTCTCTTAAGATAATATGTAGTACTTCTCAGGAAGCAGCCAAATATTTCATTACCTATTTATCATTTTAAAAGGTCTTTTTTAACCTATATTTTATGTTCTGTGTCAAAGGTTAAGTAAAGATGGATAGGCTTTTTTGAACTCACAAAGAAAAATCCATGTGTCTTACTTGATGCTTCTGTGTGAACCATCATAACAATATACTACTTTGCAGTGTGTTCAGTCCTGGATGAATTATGGCACTTCAACCTTGTCCTCCTTCTACAATTACACATAAACATGCATACATGCATGCTTACTTTTGTGTTCCTATATATATTCTCTTATATATATATATATAAATGAATATCTGGAAAGTTATTTACATTTATTGGGTTGAAAGTGGAAAATAAGCTATAGAAGATAGAAACTAAATTCAAAACAATGGTAACGACAAAGTTAAATAGATATTTACCTATACATTCCTTTCCTTTCAATTTAACATCAATGCACACACATAAAAAGCTGCCCTGGCTGGACCACTGAGTAAGTCATATGAAATGCTGCTCTGGTTCCCTGCTGGTTTACAATCCTAGCTTTTCAATGCAGAGCTGCTATTCAGACTTCAGTACTTGTCTGAAGAGCTTTGTGTTGTCTTTGGGTGTTTAATACTTATAACAAGGCACTTTCATTAAGTGCAGCCCAATTTTAAACATTCTGTCCATTTATCTGAGCCCTCTGTAAATGTCTGAAGGAGACCAGCTGACTGTTCATACTGACTCACCTAGATAACATTTCTTAATTTTCTTCTGCTTCTCATCAGCTTCAGACTTTGTAAACAAGCTCCCTTTAACAAAGCCTCGAATGGGTAGATGTTTAGCAAAGCCTACATTACAAAAACATTTCAAAGATTTATTTTATCCCCTGTTTAAAGTGGAATACACGCTGCCCCTTAAAATACTGGCTCTCTCCAATTTGCTGTAAAAGTGTGAAAGTATTCTATAGTTCATTGTCAATCATCACTGACATTTTTTTTTTTTTTTCCTGGAAGAACTTCTGTCCCATTTCAGAAGTGTTCTCTAGACTGTTTGAATTTAAAAATCCTTAAATTTATACTGGGTGTCTGAATCATATAAATTCCAAACCACTCCTATTTCTGGAACCTCCCACTCAGGGAATCAAAGTTTTCCTCACTCTTGGTATTTTCCCAAGGAAAGATCATACGAAGAATGTTTGTTTTCATCTGTGAATACGAAGAAATTATTCTCAATATCTTCAGACAATAACTCTGTTATTAAAAAATGGATATTCTCCAAAATATGCATATTGTACAAGCTAAAGTATGTGTTTGTTTGAAAGATTCACTCACTTTATCTTTGCTCTGTCTTTGAATAACTCATTATCTGTCTGACCACACACAATACTACAGACTAAGCATTAAAAGGACGAACATGCTTTGGAAGATCTAATGCTTGTCTATGACGCATATGAATAGTAAGAATTGCTTATTTAGAACCAGTAACTGCACTAATGCAAAGAATCAGAGACTTGCATCACATCTAAAAAGGTATACACTTGGCAAAGTCTCTGTTTGGAAATCCAGGGCCTCCTTTCATGTATGTGAAGCTGTGGAAAAAAAACAAATAATTTGGTATCCTGTAAAACAAACTAATTGCTTGTTAATTCTTTTTTTTTTTTTTTTTCCTATTTTTGACTAGACTTGAAGTAACAAAGGATCAGCTTCTTTCCAAGGTTTTTATTCTTTGTATTTCTGGTTTTACTTAGAAGACGGTAACACAGGGCTAAAAAGTTAAGAACAATAAAGTGCAACATAAAAGAAACATTTTGGAACTTTAAAAAAAGTTAAGGTTCATTTCTGTAAGCGTTAGGGAAAAAGCAGCTAGCTTTCCTCTACCCATTCACACAATTCTTTTCCTTTTCTTGGACTAAATTCCTCATGCTGGCATCTTTTACAAGCAGCTGGAGGTTTTAAGAGTGACTTAGGACAAGCAAGATGGCAAAAGAGCTCAACCCACCCATACTAACTGCTCTGGCTCCCATTTGTACTGGACTCTGCTTACTTCTGCTGCTGGATGCAAAGGAGAGCATTGCACCATCAATGCCTAATGTCTCAACACTGGAAAAAAGCAAAATGTACTCTAATACTGACCTTTCCTTTAGCGGTCAGGCTCAATAGATATTTTTAATTGTACTGAGGTGCAGGAGTTTTTCTATATCCAGTATTACATCTACTCCAGCATTAATTCCCACTTTACAAAATGTTCCAGAGGTGGATGATTGGGGCATATTGTCAGAAATATTGAATTTATTGCAACACATTCTAAAAATGGAGTTGAATGATGCAGAAGTGGAAGGCCAATACATGGAAGATTGATCTCAAATATTCATAGATATGTGAAGAAAGCAAGTAACCGGCCATTTTCCATTTTTGCCTGAATTTCTGTAATTCCATTACCCCATTTTGGAGCCTATTTCTCCTTCACAAAGACATTTCATTTTAAGGAGTACAGTTAGAAGTACTACTGTCATCCTTGCCCCTAGCCCTGGGAAGCTCAGAGCTCATTTTACCTGAGCCAGGATTCCCACCACCTGCCTTGGGACTCTGCATGGTATTAATGGCTAAATGACACATGTTTACATGGCAAACATATTGACTTCTTTGTCAACTTAGCTTTAGCTGTAAAGTTGTGACAACACAGCCAGCTAACAAAATATAGGATAGCTATAATAATGTATTTCTTCCTCCAGATACAAATTATTGGAGCAGACCTTGCTGAAGCCTTTTCTTTTTTTAGTCTTTGTGCCTACCTAGCTTCACTCACAGCTAAAATGACGTGTGCTTCTGTTTTCCAACTGCTCCTTTGGTATCTACCTGATGGGTAGCTAATAGTCTCTTCAGTCATCCCTTTTACCATCTGCTGCTGCAGCTGAGAAGAAAGGGAAAAAGGCTCTTCAGCCACTGCTAATGCTGCATAAGCTTTCTGCCATGAGTTGGACGGAGAAGTGCAGTGAACATCTCGTCATCAGAGACCAAGCCATTCACTGCTTTGGTACTCCCCATATATATTGAATGAGGCAGCAGGGAGACATCAGAAAAGGGGATCTACAGAGAGAAATGTGACATGCATGATCCCTTGTGTGGAGGGACAGCAATTTTCAGCATTCCTTGTAATGTGTATACATAACATATAGGCATGATAATGATACATGCTAAATGATGATACATATAAGATAAAATATATGCATTGGTAGCCTAAGAACCAATAGCTAATCAAAAACGGGGAAAGGGAGATGAATTAACATTTGTATTTTTGTAGGCCATCTATATTTTTTTGGTGGAAGTCAACTTTTTAAAGCACTTGGAGAATTACTTTTGATGCATTTTCTGCCTCTGGTGCATTAGACAATTAATAATGCATTAAGAGAGTTCTCCCTCTGTATTGCATACTAAACAGACATATGTGAATAACTAACATTTTTTGCTAAGGTAAAAATAAATGAAAAAATAAACAAAAATTTTAAAATAACAAAACAATCTTTGGGGCGAAATGGAGATAAAGTAACAGTACAAATTCAGATATTTTTAATCAAAAGAAGTTGAAATGATAGACAACATTAATAAAAGGGAGCTTAGGTGACTTTTACAGAACTGAAGAGAAGAAGGTGACAAATGTGGTTTTATGTTTCTGTACAGCCTAGTCATTAGCACACTTACCTGGTAAAAATGAGACATGGGTTTCTTCTGTGTCTAACAGAAGTTTAACCCAAGCCTGGATACTCTCAGGGAGTGCCACAAACACTGGGGTAGAAGTATTTTAAGATCTATGTATTCTAATTTGTATATAGTAGTGATTATTAGTTGGAACAGTAAATGGCCCTTTTATGCACAAGAAAAACTGAGAATGACAAACCCAGGACTGTCCGACTGTCCAGAGACTCATTTTCTTTGTGCAAGGTAATGAGCCAACTTCCAGATTCCTGGCCCAGGTCACACACCTCGTGGATGTGGGTTGAGACCTTACTGCCTATGTAAGTTCCCTACATGTCAGGCCACTGTATATGAGGAGGTGAAGGAGTATTGGTACATCTCACATCTCCCTAGTTTTGTGGTTGGTAGGTAAGACTCTTTCTGAATCTGGCAGGTCAAACCAAAACCTTTAATTTTGGAAGTACCAGTACAAATAATGTTCCTATTTTTACACAATTATTGTTTTTCTCTTAAAAAGCTATTTCACAAATTTTAGTAAAATTGAATTGTGAATAAAAGATGCCCCAAAATTCTGTCTAACTGCTGAAAGACAGCTCTTGTATGAGGATAGTTTAGAAAACCTCTGCAAGCATGACCAATACATTTCTTTCTCCCCGATGGTTAGTGCCAAATGCAAAAGCTCTTGCTTCCTCTAAATTTTTTGAAAGTGTTTCTTCCAATTTTCTGAAAACACTGCCTACAAAGATACATAGTTTTTATGATTTTTTTGTTTCCCTGTATGAACATTTCTTGACAGGTTTAGGAAATCTCTAACTTCTCTTTTTCGTGCTTTCTAGCAGAGTATGCAGCTTTCTACCAGATATATGAATGCTCTTAATATAAATGTTATATTTTATTCACGCTACTGCAGAGAGAAACCCCAAACCAGAACAACAACAATGCACAGTCATTATTAATCACTCACACCTCTCAGAATGATCTCTCTTGTCTCTGATATATCAGGATTGGTATTCTTCCAGTAGAAGCAAATGCATCCCACATCCAAACTGCTGTATAGTTTCCTGTGAATACAAGATCCTGGTGCACAGCTGCTATAAGAATGTATAAGTCTCCAGTTCTGCAGTTTTTAATGTATATTTTTTGTCATAGGCGTCCTCTTTTAAGAAAGCAAACAATGAAAACCATGTCAGCTTGGAGACAGCCCTTTGTTATGATGCTGAGTGATAACATACTGCTTTCAGAAGCCTCTGGACACAAGCTGCTGAGATACAGCTATCTCTGTGGAGGATGAGGCAGACCTTACCAGAAGAAATGGAGAAAACAAAAGTTGCTGAGTACTTGGCCATTTCCGAGTCTTTTGTCACCAGGAGTCTTGCTCCATTTTTTTTTCATCTTTCCTGATACTCTTAATGGCTAGAAGTCCTTCTGGTTTCCTTTCGTATTACTCATTAGCTTCAGCTCCAGCTGAACTGTCTCCACCTCCCTATCTCCATCCCCCCATGCTTGGGCAATTGTTCTATACATCTGAGTCACCTAGTTGCTCTTCCTCCTTCCTTTTAGCAATCAGTTTCACTCAGGAGCTGGTGAGTCCTGGTGATCCTCTCTGTCATCTGTACTGGCCTTCTGCCATGCTTGCTCAACTTCCTGCATGTTAGAACAGACCATACTTGCGCTTTGAGGAGGTTATTCTTGAAAATTAACCAGGCCTCCTAGGTGCCAGCGGATGCTGCCAAGTAGATTCCTGAGTAAGTCAAGGGATCTGCTCTCTTGAAGTCCAAGGTTGTAATTTTCTTCTTTATCCTACTCATTTCTTTTAGGTTGTTAAACACTACAATCACATGGTCGTTATGGCCAAGGTTGCCCTTGTTCTTCACATCATCCATCAATTCTTCCTTCTTTGTGTGTTATAGGTCCAGCAATGCACCTGCCTTAATTGGCTTATTGATCTCTTGTATCAAGTAGTTGTCATCAACACACTCCAGAAATCTCTTCTATTGCTCATACCCTGCTATACTGCCCTTCCAGAAAATATCAAGATCATTAAAATCCTCCACAATTTCCAGGCCTTGCAATTGTTTCCTGCAGCTGTGTAAAGAAGGCACCACCTTCACTATTAAACTGTTCTTATCTCAACCCAGGAGTGTTTCTCACTCTTACTCCTCCAAATCTCTCCCCCATCCCATCGACGTAGGGGGAGTGAGTGAGCGGCTGTGTGGTTCTTAGTTGATGGCTGGGACTAAACCACGACAACAACACAGAACATAAAGCAGTGGAGAATTACATCGCTTGTCTGAGATAAACCATCATGAAACAATTATTTTTGTATTACGACCATGGTCTTTGTTCATAAACAGTAGTTAAGTAGCTGCTTTTATTTTATGCCACTCCTCTTTGTGTGTGTGGCATGATGAATAAAGCTCCTTAAACTAATAATTCACACTTAAGCTATCATAGAATTATAGAAAAATATGCCTGGAAGGAGGTTTTTGAGAGGCTACATCATATGTCAAAGTTGGTCCAAAAAAAATCACGTGTTCAAAACACCACCCAGATTAAGTCAGGAAGTATTCCAAATGATTCCTGTTCCTCTACTGGTGTAAAGAGATCTGCAGACAATCAAGAGATCCAGCCACAGATCTCCTCAACAGTAGAATTTATCCTCAAAGGTTTAGTATTTATAATCCTATTATTTTCTAATCCTATTATTGTAATGTTTGGATGAATTGAATGTATTTCCTCCTTAATCTCTGTGTGATCTCACATATTTCCCATCAATGATGACTTCTGGCTGACCCTACAAATACTTTGTCCTTCAATACTTAAAAATAAATCACTAAAATCACTAGAATAGTTAGGAAGATTGTATTTTCTGCAGATGCACCTTGCTGTTAGATAATGTCTCTTGACAAAGCTAATACTTATAGAATACTGTAAAGGTGTTTGATTGTCACCTGATTTCCATTCAGATCATGTATTTTTGCTTTTTACTTGCTCAGTAAGTGGCCACTGTAATGCAATGTTTATTTTAAAATCATATTTGTAACTGTGCATGGAATAAAGGAATATCTATGGAGTTGTTACATAGGGTATACAGAAAAAAATGCTGTGCAATATTGAATTGCATGGATTTAATGCTATTTAAGGGTTTAACAGTGGCATCATAAATCACAAGAAGGTATGAATTAATTTATATCCTACTATAAGCCTAAGATAACATTATAGCCTCAATTTTGAAAGTTGATTATTTTTGCATTTCCTTTGCAATTACATTTTCATTTACTCTGCCACCCTCTAACTTGCTTGCTTCTTTTTCCCTTTTGCCCTTTTTCCATCATCTCCTGTTCCTACTTTTCTTTTTCATCATGCTCCAGAATGTCCTACTTGAGCGAGACATAGAGTTTCCATATAAACAGGTGTATTTTCTGTCACCAAAACCCACTATACATCAGAGAGAAACTAAGATGTTAAGGGCATTAAAAAGAGAAGAATCAGGCCTCATGACCTGAGGTACTCAGGTCTACTTGAAATCACAAGAAGAATGTCAAAATAATGAGATATTTACATGACAATTCAAACATAAATGATGAGATTTGCTTGGATTTGAAAACAGTGTGTTTAATTCTACTATTAACATACTATTAGAGAAGTATTTTCCCTTGTGATAGTTATGTAAACCTCATTTATGATCTCCTGCAAACAGTTGAGGTTTTGGTTCCTCTTTAATATACAAATTGATAGAAGAAAAACTTCCTTTTTTTTGTTGTCCATCTATCCAGAAGAATGACAAGGACAGTAGAATATGAATTATACTGGTAAGACAGACAGATCTGGCATATATTTAGCAGGTCAAAATTTTTCTTTGTTTAGTTTAACAACAGCACATATTTGCTAATAGAATCCTACAAAATTAAACAGTTTGCATCAATTACTTACAAAGTATTCTCTTCTCGGAAAAAGGCTCTGTAAGCAAAAGATAAATGCTTCCAGTAAAATAATCCTTCTCAAAAAACCTAGGATGACCAGGACAAGAAGCAATGCACAAAAATTAAAACGCATGAAATTCTATCTAAAACCAAGAAATCACTTTTATACTGGGGGGGGAGGTGGTGGTGGTCCCACCCTAGACCAAGTTGCCCAGAGAAGTGGTGGAGTCTCCATCTGTGGAGGTATTCAAAGCCTGACTGGACATGGTCCTGGACTCTAGGTATCCCTGCCTGAGCAGGGCTGTTGGACCAGATGACCTCCAGAGGTCCCTTGCCACATCAAGCATTCTGTGATTCTGTGGCCTGGCTGAATAGGGAGCTTTTGCGGGGACTCAGGGAAAAAAGGAGAGTCTACCACCTTTGGAAGAAGGGGCAGGCAACTCAGAAGGAGTACAGGGATCTTGTTAGGTCCTGCAGGGAGGAATTCAGAAAAGCAAAAGCCCAGCAAGAAGTTAATCTGGCCAATGCTGTAAAAGATAATAAAAAATGCTTTTATAAGTACATCAGCAGTAAAAGGAGAGCCAAGGAGGGTCTCCATCCCTTGCTGGATGTGGGGGGGAACATTGTCACTGAGGACAAGGAAAAGGCTGAGGTACTAAACGCCTTCTTTGCCTCTGTGTTTAACAGCCAGACTGGTCATCCCCAGGGTACTCAGGCCCCTGAGCTAGAGGATAGGGATGGGGACCAGAATGGAGCCCTCATAGTCCGGGAGGAAGCAGTTAATGACCTGCTATGCCACCTGGACGCTCACAAGTCTATGGGGCCAGATGGGATCCACCCAAGAGTACTGAGGGAGCTGGCAGAGGAGCTCACCAAGCCACTCTCCATCATCTATCAGCAGTCCTGGTTAACAGGGGAGGTACCTGATGACTGGAGGCTTGCCAATGTGATGCCCATCTACAAGAAGGACCGGAAAGATGATCCAGGGAACTACAGGCCTGTCAGCCTGACCTCGGTGCTGGGGAAGATTATGGAGCGGTTCATCTTGAGTGAACTCAACAGGCAAGTGCAGGTCAACCAGGGGATCAGGCCCAGCCAGCATGGGTTCATGAAAGGCAGGTCCTGCTTGACCAACCTGATCTCCTTTTATGACCTGGTGACCCGCCTGGTGGATGAAGGAAAGGCTGTGGATGTCATTTACCTGGACTTTAGCAAAGCTTTTGACACTGTCTCCCATAATATTCTCCTTAGGAAACTGGCAGCTCATGGCTTGGATGGGTGTAGTCTTCGGTGGGTAAAAAACTGGTTGGGTGGCCGAGCCCAGAGAATAGTGGTGAATGGAGTTAAGTCCAGTTGGCAGCTGGTCACGAGCGGTGTTCCCCAGGGCTCTGTTTTGGGGCCAGTCTTGTTTAATATCTTTATCGATGATCTAGATGAGGGGATTGAGTGCACCCTCAGTAAGTTTGCAGATGACACCAAGTTGGGTGGGAGTGTCGGTCTGCTCGAGGGTAGGAAGGCCCTGCAGAGGGACCTGGACAGGCTGGACCAATGGGCCAAGGCCAACTGTATGAGGTTTAACAAGGCCAAGTGCCGGGTCCTGCACTTGGGTCACAACAACCCCATGCAACGCTACAGGCTTGGGGAAGAGAGGCTGGAAAGCTGCCTGGCCAAAAAGGACCCGGGGGTGTTGGTCGACAGCTGTCTGAACATGAGCCAGCAGTGTGCCCAGGTAGCCAAGAAGGCCAACAGCATCCTGGCTTGTATCAGAAATAGTGTGGCCAGCAGGAGCAGGCAGGTGATTGTGCCCCTGTACTTGGCACTGGTGAGGCCGCACCTGGAATACTGTGTCCAGTTTTGCGCCCCTCACTACAAGAAAGACATTGAGGTGCTGGAGTGTGTTCAGAGACGGGCAACAAGGTTGGTGAAGGGTCTGGAGCACAGGCTTATGAGGAGCGGGTGAGGGACCTCAGACTGTTTAGCCTGGAGAAGAGGAGGCTGAGGGGAGGCCTTACCGCTCTCTACAACTACCTGAAAGGAGGGTGTAGTGAGGTGGGTGTTGGTCTCTTCTCCCAAGTAATCAGCGATATGACGAGAAGAAATGGGCTCAAGCTGCATCGGGGGAGGTTTAGATTTGATATTAGGAAAAATTTCTTCACGGAAAGTGTAGTCAAGTGTTGGAACAGGCTGTCCAGAGAGGTGGTGGAGTCCCCATCCCTGGAAGTGTTCAAAAAATGGGCAGACGTGGCACTTTGGGACATGTTTTAGTCTAGTCTACCCTTGATTGGTTTAGTGTGGACTTGGTAGTGTAGGTTAATGGTTGGACTGGATGATCTTAAAGGTCTTTTCCAACCTAAACGATTCTATGATTCTATGATTCTATGATTTATAAATCAGACCTGGATTGTCGATTTCCCAGAAGGCGGCTCAGGACATTTTGTTTATTGAAGTTTGGCTTGTAGATGCTTGCTTGGCTCATAATTTAATGAATCATAGAATCATAGAATCATAGAATGCTTTGGGTTGGAAGGGACCTTTAGAGGTCATCCAGCCCAACCCCCCTGCCGCGAGCAGGGACAGCTTTAACTAGATCAGGGTGCTCAGAGCCAATGGAGTAGAACTTTATCCTTTTTTGCACATAGTCTACTTGTATAAATTACCACAAAAAATAGCTGTTCCTATTATAGATACCTTCTGTTTTTTCCCCAGCTTACTGTGCCTGTGTCCAGGGTTTCTTCCACAATTTCTCAGTAATAAAATTAAAATGGTACAAATGAATTACAGGACTTTTAAAGCTTTGTGTTGAGTCACTATTGATATCCCAGTACAATCCCTTTTCTACAGCAGCAGTTTCTAACCAGTAATGAAGAAATATATTACTACTATCAGAAGTAGTCTCTGTCACATAAGAAGGTCAGCCTTGGCTCAGGCTGCACCACTAATATGTTGGTATACAGAACACACTGCTGTCTTACAGTAACAGGGGTATGAACTCTGGAGCTTCTAAGGGGGCAGGTGCTGAACTCTTAGATGATACAGCATAGCACCAGTGAATTTCATCATAGGTACATCTACAAAAGTGGAAGACTATGTTTCCCTAAACTGCTAGGTGGCACAAACTGCAGTTTTTGAAATGGCTTCTCAGTTCTATGACTTTGTAAGGCAGATGCTCATTTTTTCCTGTTTCTAACAGGAAACAAGCTCTCACATTCTCATACAGGGGCAGGAAATCATCTCAGCTTAAGTAAGTCAATGGGATAGCAGGAGCATGTGGGACACTGCAGAAGTTCTCTTGCAGGAGTACATGCAGATGAAGACTTAAATGTTTATTATTTAGAGACAGCAAGGGAAGGTTACTTAAAGAATAAATTCAGAAAGAGTATCTAGGGAAAGAAGAACAGTTTCATTACGGGTGGAAAGAGAAAAAAATCCCACTGCAAAGGAGAAATGAGAACTTCAGGATGGGGGACACCCCACTGAAAGTGGTGAAGCTTTTAGACATCACTGACAGAATGACTGTATACATCTTCATGGTTTCTCAATTTTCTCTCCCTCTGCTTGTTGACTGGTATGTTTCTCATCTAAAGTTTCCTACATAGAAATGTCCAGAATGATCTTATGTAAAAATAAAATAAAACCTTTTAACACAATTTTCAATGGGAAATGAGCAAGACAATATTGACAGCAAAGAGTTTGGGTAAATATCATCCTATCGGAGTTATAAAAGATTATGTCAATTAATACCCTCAAAAAACACATATCTGGGCTTTGCAGATGTCTGTGTAGAAGATAACCACTGCCTGTTCCTTCATCCGAAGCAGGATCTCACAGGAAGTCTGATCAAAATGAATTGTGAAACAGCTCCAAACATTATTATCTGTTTATTTACTTATTTACTATTAAATAGCTAATTAATATTGACTATGAAATAGCTGCAAAATTATTTCAGAATTATCAGGGTGTCTGCAGCAAAATCCAATGCCAGCAGTAGAAAAGTAAAAAAAATCTATCTTACAAAACACTTAACTTATGGGCAAGTATAAATACACCACATGTTTGCACTCAAGATTAAAAGCTGGGCTTCAAAGAGCTCCTTTGAAAACACAACATAGTGGTTTCGATTTTTCCTTACTCAAGAAGAAATTCAGTATTCAAATTGTCTTCTGACATTCCTCATACTGTGCCACATGTGGACCAAACTCTTCTGCACAGTCCTGACAAGAGGTTAGTTGTATCCCACTGCTAGAGTCTGCACAGAAGTTCTCTCTTTTTATGATTAATAAACACTTGGGACAGACCAAACATTAATGCAGATTCACAGGCTAAACTCCCTGATGCTCCTTTATCTGAAAATAGGCATAAGCCTAGGAAATACATTTTTCTAGAACCTGTTTATATTGCAGTGCATTCCATAGTGTGCTTAGACTGAAAGATCTTTGGAGCTGCGTTGTTGGGCTGGAGTTGTTTTGTTTTGTTTGGTTTTGTTTGGTTTTGTTTTGTTATAGATAGTGTCAAGTTGAATGGTGAGTTCACATCTGACTGGAGCTTTTGGGTGCTACCAATACATCAAGAGTAAAGAACACAACTCAGTGACATCCTTTCATTATGCTGATCTCCACCCCAAATATTCTTGTGTACAGATGGTGTGGAGATTCAGTCTTGTACTGATCTCCCTCTTCTTTAAGTTTTTCGGTAACATGGCACAGAATTAATTCCTTAGAGAAATTGTTTAGAGTAGCAGGTTACTGGAGAAATACAAGAATAAAAATGCTGTGTTAAAAGTACTTTCCAGCTTCCAAAACAATGTCTATGTCAAGTAGGTATTACTAGCACTTCTAAAATAATATTAAATCCAAGGTGGAGAGGAAAATAATTTGTCTAAAGGCCACAGGAGGAGTAATTTTCAGAGCTGGGACTATAGCTCTGGAAATGCTGGTCACTGAGGACCACACTTCACCTGGCTCCCCTGCCAGAGAATGAGGGGACATACTAAATAGCAAATATCCACTGTTTTTGTAACTGCAGTGCTGGGACTCCTCTAATTTGAGAGCAGTTCAGTTTTTCTTCTCACTGCATGCTTGCCACAGGCATGTCAATAAGCTTGCTGACTCATTTGCGAAGGTGTCAGGACAGGAACAGTACAGAGCAGTAATTAAGAAATAAGGACTCTTGAGGGGACATTTCATCATGAGCTTTTTCCCCATAACCCCCCCTTCTTTTTCTCACAGTCTGGCACCCATAAATGCTGCATCACCTTTGCAACATTCGCAGATGTTGCACTCAAAACATCGAGAATACAGTGCAAATCTGGACCCTTCCCATCCCTGCCAAAAATATACAGTATTTACTGCTGATCCAAGTAGCTGTGTTGTTTAACTACTTAAATATTGTAGGACTCACAATCCCCCAAACTATGTTAAATGTCCCCCAGTTAAATCAGCAGCAGTGCTTATTAAATATCAGGATTTGATCTATCTGGAGTCAACAGCTGAACCGCAGACACATCAAAATCTGAGTAACAATGACCTCAGAGCTATGTATATTTATCATGTGCTGGATTTCCTGGCATTCTGAAGCCAAGGGGGAAAAACTGCTGAACTAGTCCAGCTCCGAGGTTAATACCCCCCTTAAATCACTGGCTTTAAAAAACGTTTAAATCTGTGACTCCCAGTTGGAAAGAATTTCACAACTTTCCTGTCTTGACAATGAGGAGTGTTAATGAGTCCTAGGTAGGAGCTGCAAGTAAACTGGAAAGTGCTTCTCAGCAGCATGAGATTCTTCCCCATACACTCACAGGGGCACAAGGAAGCAGCTGCTACATATGGGGAATATATGTTCAAGAAAAACTGAGCAAGAAGGAGCTGAGGAAAGGGGTAACACACCTCTCAGTTGGATGATTTCATGACTGCAGCCTTGCTCTCCTGCATCTTGGTTGTTCCACAGTTAGCTGGGGTAGACACTGCATAGGGGAATAGAAAGGGTTTCTGGTGATCTGCACATTGTAAACCAGTTGGTAAACTGGGATGTGGATGTAGAAGGTGCTTTGCTGGGGAAAACACCTCTAGGCTGGGAGCTGGAGCACTTCTGCTTCTCTTCTAAGTTTGTTTTTAAATCTAATCTTGAAAAACAAACATACTGTAAAATGCGCACATATACTCCAAAGATGTGAGAGCTCACAGGAAGCACAGCAACACTTTCTGAAGCGGGGAAGCTCTTTCAGGGAGAATAATGATGTCTACCAAGTCATGCGTCTGCAGTAGGGCAACAAGAAAAGGAAAGCTCTGTCTTCCTCTTCCCACAGTCAGACATATGATGGGGAACTGCTTTTCCTTCCCCCTCTCTCTCCAGTACACCCACAACAGTTTCATGATTTTGCAGTTCAGGATTTAGGCCACAGTGTTGGCAAAATCCAATGACAGTCCATGAAAAAACAACACAGCAATGTTTCTCCCTATCTGAACTGTTTCTTTGTCTCTTTCTGATGATGTTGGGTTGTGTGAGGTTAAATTTCCCTTCTCTGAATCCTACCCCTTACCTGTAAGAAAGGAAATAATCACTTCAACCACAGGGATCTGCCCAGCTAATTGACCCAGGTGAGATCAAGCATTGTAAATCCTTGCTACATCTGCAGAACAACCCAACTTATGTTTTTTTTTTTTTTTTTTCTTTCTGTTATGTATTACATATTTCATGGATGTGATGAGATGGGTGTGGAGTATATCGATTTTCCACTTATCACCACACATTCACAAGGTACTCAGACTTTGGTGCCACTAGTATGCTGCTGACGCATACCCCTGTATTTAGTTCTTATCAGACTTAAATGGTTGCATGGTTTGACTTTCTCATTGTTAACTAAGAGAGGGGCTTGAGAGGAAGCTGAAGTGCACTGTGAAGCCATCCATCATCTAGTCCCTGCCCACCAACTGCTGGAAGCATGTTCCTTGAGCAGGGTGGTTATCCTGAGTCCAAGCTGAGAGGTATTGCTGTATTTCTGGTCCCAAGGACCAACAAGAACCGGAAAGGAAGATGGGATTTTTTTATTCCCCAATCTGGCTTTTAATCAATAAGAGAGAAAAGTGGATTTGTAAATGGTTGATTAGATTTGCAAACAGATTGTCTCCTTCCCCATTCTGTGAGTTAAACAAATGGAACCAGGAGAGACATATCCACAGCAGGCTGGATGTCAATACATGTGCTCAGGGACAAAGTGATTTCTTTGGGGGAGGGGAAAAAAAAATCTGTTGCTTCAGGCCTGCAATATCCTTTCTTGTCCCCTTCAGGTACCTCAGAGCCCCTCACAGCAATAGTCCTGCCCCGTGGACTGCTGCTCACAGAAGCTCTCTGGATCCCAGAGTCTCCATCTGTCTGGGAGACCAAAGATCCATCCCAAGCCTTGCAGGAGGCTGGCTATCTTCCCCTGCCTACCAGCAGCACCCTGGCTACCAATGTCCCCCTTCTTTACACAACCAAACTTTTTCTGCTCAGAAAGTATGTTCAGAGCATTCCTCTAATGCCTTTGGTAGGTGGGCTTGGGCTGGGTGACCAGAACAACTGTTGGCTGAGGTCAGCCAGCCAGGAAAACAGCCAGCCTCCCGAGTGCCATAACTCTAATGTTAGGATTAAGGCTCCTGCACTGTACTCAGGACGTTACATCTCTTGCAGCTGACCTCAATCAGCAGCCATGTAGACCACCCAGGGGAGAGGGAGTGGAAGGGGTACAAAAGGTTTTATTAAACCCAAAAGAACAAAAGGAAGAGAGCCTTGAGTCCTCCAACAAAAGGAGGAAAGTTCTCGTATGGCAGGAAGCCAGGTGATATTTTTTTAAACAGCTTTTTCCCCTCCTTTGTACTTCAGCCACTAAAACCTGTCTCATATCTGCAGCTGCATGGGGGACATCTTACAACCTAACTCCCCTGACTTAAAAAAAAGTATTAATCTTGAAGCTGCTAATAGAGAGCAAAAGGAGAGAGAAGGAGAGAGGGAGAGTTTTGTTGAACTAAGTAGTGCAGGATGTAGCTTGAGCCCTCCCTTGTTCATACACACTCATATTTTCACGCCACCATAAACAGCCCTGGTAAGACCACTGTTGTAACAGGGTCCGGCAAAGCGTAGGTGGAATGCAACAGTAGCAGGATGTGGTACGTATTAGTAGGAGTGCTGTTATGGCCATGGGTGGTGGCATTGTGGCTCTGAGCAATAGCAGTAGTGTTTTAACTGTGAAAAAAATTGATGCTTTTTTGGTGGGGAGGGTTTTGTAGTCTAGGTAGGTATTGCAATGGAAGAGTTTGGAGTAGATAAGCATTTAATATAAATCTTTAGGGTTCTTCAAAATTCAGCTGTGAGTGTGAGATTTTTGGTATTTCTAAGGGGTTTCACAGGGGGAGCTTTCCTCAAATCCTTGGACAGGTTTGCTTCCTGACTAGGCACAACTGACAACACATTTTAAAAAATATCATTAAAGCTTTTCCAAATCTTGGTGACTCAGCTTTTTTGAGGAAAGATAACTTTATGTTAGGTCAATCTGCTGTTGATACTAATTGCCATTACAATGATTGCTAAAATTCTTATCATAGTGATGCCCAGTGCTACATGTACACACAGAAGGAGAAGTAAAGTTTAAATTTATTTTACAAGAGGAAATTAAAGCACAGAAATCCAGATTCATCTTAGCTAATTTTAGGTATGTAACAGAGGCACTTAATTAGAATTGCAGTTGTCCTCATCTTCCCAGCTAGTCACTGGAGAAAGACACACACATCAAAGGGCAAATAAACCTATATTTTAGATCTGAATTGCCTCTCAGAGGTCCTTCTCTCTCCACTGATGAATGAGAGAACTTAAAGCAATTATGATATTAATTAGATGCCTCTGTTATATCCCTGAAGTTAGGCTGGGATAAATCGGACCAAAGAAACTAAATGACTGTCCAAAGAACATGAGGTAAAGCATGTGGCTGGGAGCCAGTCCTAGTCCATTGCTTGATTACAAATAACATTATTTCACATATATCCCTTTAAAGTCTGATGCAGAATTACACAGGCTTCACCCATAGAAATCTCAGGAAATATTTAGTAAAGCTAACACTGAAGTAATTTTAATTTCTTTTTTTTTTTTTAAATACTCTTTATTACAGAATTTAGAAACCTCAGTCTGGAGGAGCTGTGAATTTTCTAATGGTGATAGGCATCAATAAAAAGAACAGAAAGAGAATTAGTCAAACAACTGTAAGAATAATTGCTCTGTAAGGTAATGATTATAAAATAAATAATCAGGAATTGTATCCATTGGGTTTTCACCTTGCTCATTTTTAGTAGGATAGGAAAATATAAAACCTGCATTGAAAATGGTAACATTGATGTAATTAGTAACACTGAACCAGTGAGAAGAAGCTGTCATAGAAGGTTTATATCTTGCAGCATAATGTCCAATAACACAAAAGAGAGTGATTTTTTTTTTTTTCTTGCAAGAGCTGCTGGGTCAGCCAAAGCAGGGTATACTGTAATTGCCTGATGCCTGGACCCAGCAAAAAGATCTTTGCAACCTTGAAAACAATGGAATACTTTTCCCAGAGTCTGATAAAAACTGCCTGTTATCCTTACCCCTAAATGCAGCCCATTAAAAAAAGACAAGACTGCAATGTTCAATGAGAGAATGAGGTTCCCCTTTATGGAGTAGAGCTGGTTGACCTTATTCTGACCAGTTAACCACTTCAGCTGGTTGATAGTTAAGTTACTAGCAAAGTGGAATGGGGGTCAAAAACTTGTCCTCAGTAGAGGAAAGTTCCCATGTGAGGCCTTTCTTCTTGCTCTGCTGTCATTCCACCACACAGATGAGTGAGAGGGACCCAAAGCAGCATTTGGAGAATCCTCCTGGTTGAGGCATTGTAGATGGTAGGTGTGAAGGGGTCATTAAAGGACAGCTTCACAAGCTCTTGTGTAAGAGGGACAGAAAGGAGGGAGGGGCTCTTCCAGAAGGGGCAGGAAGCCACATGTCTCCTGATGGGGCAGAAGATGCCCCAGTCATCCTCAGTGAGCTGCAATGACACAGTTTCATACATAAGGCTGTCTAAGTTTTGGAAAAAGCTTTACAGCACCTCAAAGCTGGGGGAGGAATGTGTGCTGAGTCTGTGAAGTGCTGCAGAATTTCCCAAATCTTAGACAATCATCTGCTGAAAAAGCAACATCATGCCATGTAGGTGTTATCCAGGATAATGTCTTCAAGCAGATGCTACACTGGACCAGCCAGGGGTGTTGCTGCCTGGATCTGCTGTTCACAAGCGAGGAAGAACTATTTGGGGATGTGCTAAACAGTGGCAACTTTGGTTGTAATGAATATGTTACAGCAAGGTTCATGATCCTGCGTGGGTTGATAAGGGCAAGAATCAGAGTACAGACCTCAGCAGGCTTCAGCTTGCACAGGGAACTGGTGGGTGGGGTCCTTTGACAGGCAACTCTGAAGGGCAAAAGAGCTCAGGAGGGCTGACAGGTCAACCTCCTCCAAACAGGAAATGATGTATCCCAATACTCAGGAAAATAAGTAGATTTATCAGGAGACTGGCTTGGCTAAACAGGGAACTCACAGCTGAGCTCCAGTACAAAGAGGACATATACAGGACCTGGAAGCAGGAGAAAGCCAATGCTTAATTAGACTTGAAGCTAACAAGGGATGTCAAGGTGTCCTGGTTTCAATTGGGATAGAGTTAATCTTCTTCCTGGTAGCTGGCATAGTGCTGTGTTTTTGATTTAGGATGAGAATAATGCTGACAACACACTGACATTTTAGTTGTTGTTAAGCAGTACTTAACACTAGTCAAGGACTTTTCAGTTTCCCATGCTCTGTCAGGCGCACAAGAAGTTAGGAGGGGGTACAGCCAGGACAGTTGATCCAAACTGCCCAAAGGGACATTCTATACCCTGTGATGTCATGCTCAGTATAGAAACTGTGGGGAGTTGGCTGTGGGGGCAGTGGTCGGCTGCTTGGGGATGGGCTGGATATCGGTCAGCGACTGGTGAGCAATTGCACTGTGCATTGCTTATTTTGTATATTCTTCTTAATATCTCTTCCTTTTTGTGTCATATTAAACTGTCTTTATCTCAACCCATAAATGTTACTTTTTTCCCGATTCTCTCCCCCATCCCACTGTGGGAGTTGGGGAGTGAGCAAATGGCTGTGTGGTGCTTAGCTGCCTACTGGGTTAAACCACAACACAAGGACAAGAAGAAAAACCTCTACAGATACAGGCTACTGAATGGGATAAGTAATTTAGTGACAGTTGGCATAGACAAGGCTGAGGTACTCAATGTCTTCTATACCTTGTTATTCACCTCCCAGGCCTTTGTGCCTAGGGACAGGGTTCAGGAAGAGATGAACAGGCATTGGAAGAAGTGTTCAGATCCCTGTGTCAGGGATCTCCTGAGAATCTCAGCCCACACTAGTCTGTGGGATAAGATGGTGTATATTCAAGGGTGTAGAGAGAGCTGATGGCATTGTGAGGACACTTTCTGCTGTCTTTGAAGGGTAATGAAGATTGGGGGAGGGCTTTGAAAGGGGACAGAAAGGCAAAGTTGCACCTATCTTCAGAATGGGAAAGAAATTTGATCCAAGAAAGTGCAGGCTGGTGAGTCTATGAGGCTACCAAGAAGGTAAAGTCAGTATCCTTTCTGAGGTGCATAGTAGGATAATGAGGGACAAAGGCCATAAACTGAAACAGGGGGCTGACACTGTATATAAGCAGAAAAATTTCACTACAGGTATAACTAAGTCCTGAGCTCTGGGCTTGGTTTCCCAGAGAGGTTGTAGAACCTGCATCACTGAAAGTTTTCAAGACCTAATTGAGCCAAGCCCTGGGAGACCTAGTCTGAGTTCACTGTTGACCCTGTTTTGAGCTGGAGGATGGAATAGATGACTTGCCAAGGTTCCTCCTAACCTGGAAGTTTCTGTGTTTCTATGATGATGCAAAACAATATGCATCTAATTACTATTACACAGGGGAAATTCTGAGCTCAGGGAAATAAATGGTGATTTGAAATTATCCAGTGCAGTAAGGATGAGAGTTGACTGAGGGACTACAAAAGAACCTTGTAAGATCATGTGACTGAGCAATAAAATGATATATGGAAGTGAATGGAGAAAAATTTTAAAGTGATGCACCAGAAAAAAGAATCCCAATTTTACTTATGAACTAAAGGGCTCTGACCTCAACATTACCATACAGAAGCAGTATCTTTGAGATGCATTGCTGAGAGCTTGGTGGCAATCAGAAAAGCAAAGCAAATGCTAGGTAATGGACAAAACCCACAGATAACTATTATTGTGCTCACTCACCTCTTGAGTTCTGTTTGCAGTTCTGGTGTCTTTCTCTCCAATATATGTAGTGGAAGGTGCTTATAAGGGCCAAATGGATGATCAGTAGTGCAGAATAGCTTCCATATGAAGTACGACTAAGTAGAAATCTGGAAAAGAGAGGACGTGGGTGGGAGACATTTTGCAGAGCTCTCCAGGCCATGAGTGGTGTGGAGAGGGTGAATAGAGACTGACTATTCACCATCACTGCTAACATGGAAATGGAGGCATAAAAGAAACAAGAGTCAGCTCAAACAAAAGAAGTTATGGTTGTAGAAAGGTCTCTTCTTGCCAGTGAATTGGGGAAGCTGTAAGTTTAAGTAGGATCAAGTGAGACTGAGCAATTTCACAGAAGAGGAATCTCTTGAGGATTACATAGAATTTACATAACATTTGCACAAAAATCCCCTCCAACTCAGGAATTCTCTGGGTTGAAAGTGAGTGAAGGCTGGGATAGTACTGAGGATACTAAAAAGTTTACTCACTCTCTTCTTTCTCTCTCCTGGACATTCTGTATGGCCATTGCTGAGTGGAGAAAGACCGTTGATCAGAGTTGGTATGGTCATGAAATTTCTGCCATTACTACAGCGGCATCTTCATCTTACGGGGATGTTGATAATGAGTGAGAAGTCCTCCTTTTGAAGAATGTGGCTACTCACATAAACACATATTTAATGATAAACAGTTTAGGGCTTTGAAAGGGTGTTGCAAAATTTGGTGAGAAGTCACTTCTGTTCACCACTTCAAATGATTTGCAGGAAGGGATTATCCTAAAACAGCACTCATGGACTCTACCCAGGTAACAACAAAATTACAACCAGTTACAAGTAAAGCAGATCCTCTGAATTACGTATTTCCCTATTTTCAGATCAGGTGTTTGTGAGTACATTATAATCATAGAATCATAGAATCATAGAATGCTTTGAGTTGGAAGGGCCCTTTAGAGGTCACCCAGCCCAACCCCCCTGCAGTAAGCAGGGACAGCTTTAACCAGATCAGGTTGCTCAGAGCCCCATCCAACCTGACCTGGAATGTTTCTAGGGATAGGGCCTCCACTACTTCTCTGGGCAACCTGTTCCAGTGCTTGACCACCCTCATTGTAAAAAAATTCTTCCTTATATCTAGTCTAAATCTATTCTTCTTTAGTTTAAAACCATTACTCCTTGTCCCATCCCAACAGGCCTTGTTAAAAAGATCGTTCTCATCCTTCCTATAGGCCGCCTTAAAGTACTGAAAGGCCATAAGAAGGTCTCCCCGCAGCCTTCTCTTCTCCAGGCTGAACAACCCCAACTCTCTCAGCCTGGCCTCACAGGAGAGGTGCTCCAGCCCTCGGATCATTTTTGTGGCCCTCCTCTGGACCCGCTCCAACAGGTCCATGTCCTTCTTATGCTGAGGACTCCAGAGCTGGACGCAGTGCTCCAGGTGAGGTCTCACCAGAGCAGAGCAGAGGGGCAGAATCCCCTCCCTCGACCTGCTGGCCACGCTTTTTTTGATGCAGCCCAGGATGCAGTTGGCTTTCTGGGCTGCAGGCGCACGTTGTTGGCTCATGTCCAGCTTTTCATCCACCAGTGCCCTCAAGTTGTTCTCCGCAGGGCTGCTCTCAATCTCTTCATCCCCCAACCTGTACTGATACCGGGGGTTGCCCCATCCCAGGTGCAGGACCTTGCACTTGGCCTTGTTGAACCTCATGAGGTTCACACAGGCCCACCTCTCCAGCTTGTCCAAGTCCCTCTGGATGACATCTCGTCCTTCTGGTGTGTCAACTGCACCACTCATCTTGGTGTCATCAGCAAACTTGCTGAAGGTGTACTTGATCCCACTGTCTATGTCACTGATGAAGATGCTAAACAGCACTGGTCCCAGTACAGACCCCTGAGGGACTTCACTTGTCACCGGTCTCCATGTGGACATCGAGCCATTCACCACTACCCTCTGGATGCGACCATCCAGCCAATTCCCTATCCATCGAACAGTCCACCCATCAAATTCATATCTCTCCAATTTAGAGAGAAGGATGTTGTGGGGGACTGTGTCGAATGCTTTACAGAAGTCCAGAGAGATGACATCCATTGCTTTTCCCTTGTCCACTGATGCAGTCACTCCTTCATAGAAAGCCACTAGGTTGGTATATATATGTGTATATAAACCTACAAATCTAACCGTTAAAGCTTTCCTGTGTACAAAATAAAACTTTCTCAAGGGTGGTACAAAACCCTGGAACCAGAATTTACAAAATGAGTCCAAAGACCTTTGCAAATACCACTAGCCTGTGCTTCCAGGGCAAGTTGCATCTCAGCATCTTGATTTTCCAAGATAAATATTACATTGTGTATTAAAGAACAACAACAACCCAAACCCTATCAAAAGCAAACCCTACTTTGCACACTTATTTCCATGAGGAAATACCTCTTCAAAGAGTTACTTAGAAAGACCCTCTGGGAAATGGTCCTCAGGGACAGGGGAGTGGAACAGAGCTGGCAGATCTTTAAAGACACATTCCACAGAGCGCAGCAGCTCTCAGTTCCCGAGTATAAGAAATCAGGCAAGGAAGGGAAGAGAATAGCATATCTGAGTTGAGACCTGCTGGTCAAACTAAAGAGTAAGAGGGAACTGCACAGGCAGTGGAAGCAGGGACAGGTATCCTGGGAAGAGTACAGGGAAGTGTAGGGAGGGGGTCAGGAAGGCCAAGGTGCCACTGGAGCTGAATTTGGCAAGGGAGGTAAAAAATAACAAGAGGGCTTCTACAGCTATGTCAACCAGAAAAGGAAAGATAAAGAAAGTGTACCCCACCAATGAACAAGGATGGCTACCTAGTATCAACAGATGAGGAGAAGGCAGAGGTACTCAACAACTTCTCTGCCTCGGTCTTCACCAGAAACATCCTCCTCACCCCTCCTGAGTCAGTGGACTGCAAGATGGTGACCAGGGGCGTAAAGCCCCTCCCACTGTAAGGGAAGATCAGGTTTGAGACCACCTGAGGAACCTCAATGTACACAAGCCTATGGGACCTGATGAGATGCATCCCAGAGTCCTCAGGGAAATGGCTGATGTAGTTGCCAAGCCACTCTCCATGATATTTGAAAAGTCATGGCAGTCAGGTGAAGTCCCTGCTGACTGGAAAAAGGGGAATGTTGTGCCCATTTTTAAAAAGGGAAGAAAGGAGGACCCTGGGAACTACCGACCTGTTAGCCTCACCTCTGTGCCTGGCAAGATCATGGAGCAGATCCTCCTAGAAGCTGTGCTCAAGCACATGGAAGACAGGGAGGTGATTCGAGACAGCCAGCACGGATTCACCAAGGGCAAGTCCTGCCTGACCAACCTAGTGGCTTTCTATGAAGGAGTGACTGCATCAGTGGACAAGGGAAAAGCAATGGATGTCATCTCTCTGGACTTCTGTAAAGCATTCGACGCAGTCCCCCACAACATCCTTCTCTCTAAATTGGAGAGATATGAATTTGATGGGTGGACTGTTCGATGGATAGGGAATTGGCTGGATGGTCGCATCCAGAGGGTAGTGGTGAATGGCTCGATGTCCACATGGAGACCGGTGACAAGTGAAGTCCCTCAGGGGTCTGTACTGGGACCAGTGCTGTTTAGCATCTTCATCAGTGACATAGACAGTGGGATCAAGTACACCTTCAGCAAGTTTGCTGATGACACCAAGATGAGTGGTGCAGTTGACACACCAGAAGGACGAGATGTCATCCAGAGGGACCTGGACAAGCTGGAGAGGTGGGCCTGTGTGAACCTCATGAGGTTCAACAAGGCCAAGTGCAAGGTCCTGCACCTGGGATGGGGCAACCCCCGGTATCAGTACAGGTTGGGGGATGAAGAGATTGAGAGCAGCCCTGCGGAGAACAACTTGAGGGCACTGGTGGATGAAAAGCTGGACATGAGCCAACAACGTGCGCCTGCAGCCCAGAAAGCCAACTGCATCCTGGGCTGCATCAAAAAAAGCGTGGCCAGCAGGTCGAGGGAGGGGATTCTGCCCCTCTGCTCTGCTCTGGTGAGACCTCACCTGGAGCACTGCGTCCAGCTCTGGAGTCCTCAGCATAAGAAGGACATGGACCTGTTGGAGCGGGTCCAGAGGAGGGCCACAAAAATGATCCGAGGGCTGGAGCACCTCTCCTGTGAGGCCAGGCTGAGAGAGTTGGGGTTGTTCAGCCTGGAGAAGAGAAGGCTGCGGGGAGACCTTCTTATGGCCTTTCAGTACTTTAAGGCGGCCTATAGGAAGGATGAGGACGATCTTTTTAACAAGGCCTGTTGGGATGGGACAAGGAGTAATGGTTTTAAACTAAAGAAGAATAGATTTAGACTAGATATAAGGAAGAATTTTTTTACAATGAGGGTGGTCAAGCACTGGAACAGGTTGCCCAGAGAAGTAGTGGAGGCCCTATCCCTAGAAACATTCCAGGTCAGGTTGGATGGGGCTCTGAGCAACCTGATCTGGTTAAAGCTGTCCCTGCTTACTGCAGGGGGGTTGGGCTGGGTGACCTCTAAAGGGCCCTTCCAACTCAAAGCATTCTATGATTCTATGATTCTATGATGAGGAGAATGGGAGAGAAAATGGATCACCAACAGAACTCAAATTGTTTTCAGCACTGAGTGAAGTTGCTCAGATATCCTACTGCTGTGAACAGAAGAGGATCTGAATAAAATAGAAAACAAACAAACAGACAAAGTAAAATATTGAAAGGTTGTGTAAGAGTAGGTTTGACTGGAACACCAAATTTAGGCAAAGCCGTTTCTATTTTTTTGTGAATGTCCTTATTCCCCTACACATGTGTGTATACATGTGTGTGTACACATGTGTGTATAGTACAGCCAAACACTTTTATGCAGTAGTCATCATAAAATGCTGGCATTCATCTAATTTTTGTCACACATCCTGTGTGTAGGTTCACACGTTATATTGTTACATTATAGCTAAACTATGCCTACAAAAAATAAATACCTTTTCCAGTTAAGTTGACATGGGTTTTGGCTTTCTATTTTCTTAAAAACAAGCTTCCTAGCCAAATCTGTGCTTGCCCTTCTGTATTGTATTTTTTGGAAAACAAAACCAAAAAACCAAACCAAACCAAAACCCACAAATGCAGCAGATTGCAGATCATTCCTACCCAACTTGTTGCAATCTCCAGTTCTTTAATCTTGTGCCACAGCTGAAAGTTAGGTTGACCCATGTGATTCTCAGTAAAACAAGTGGTGGGGGGAAAAAAGCTAAGGAGATTCTTGTGATAAACCGTGTTTAATTCTATTTTGGAGAAAACAATCACCTCTCTCAATAGGATGATGGCTGAAAACTGCAAAAGTTCACACAAATATACAGTGCTGTATCATTCTTGGTTTAATAAAAACAATTTATATGCAGGGTAGTGAACATGAGGAAAGTTATGGAAAACATTTCTCACCCAAGGACAGAGTACCAGATGCGCTAAGACTTATGGGAGCAATCAAAGGTGGCCAAGGCTCTGCTGTGGGCCCTATTAAGTTAGACTGTGATCCAGCACCTTCAACTTATTAAGCTGTCAGGAGTTTCAGTGATTAAACCTAAAGAAAGGTCAGTCACAGACCTTCAGCATTTCCCTGGACTGGTATTTTCTTTTAGGCCTTAGACCCTAATGAAGACTCTTCACTTGATACGTGGATTTTTTAAATTGGTCTTTTGAGCTGGATTTGTCCATAGCTTGAGAAAATCTTCAATAGATTTTGCTTCCTCAGAACTCTGCATACAGTTATCAAAAATCCAAACCAATAGCAAGAGATGAGACCTCATAGGATGGCTTTGCATATCATCACTGTGGAGATCAAAGGAACAGGTTAATGGGGATCTGGAGAAGTTTAATTATGTCCTAAGTAAGGAACGAGGGTTACTGGCTGTAGGTGGGGCCGTTATAAATAAGCTTTCAAAGCTCTGATAGCTGAAGTCTAATGTTTGTAAAAGGTATAATAAAACTAGTATTTCTTAAGGATTTAAGGTTGCCAAAATCAACCCGCTAGTCTTAAAAAGCCACATGGTAGGAACAGACATAATGTGCTCCTGGTACAAGTGATGTCAATGCTATTTTCTGATCCCTTCTCAGGTGGGTTAAAGGTTGTTGTTTCATCTACAGGAACACATATTACTGCTTAAAAATTCTTAATTATAACACACCATGAACTGTTGTTTAACTCATCCTCTTCATCTCTGGATATCTGATGGGGTCAAAAAGCTTGTAAGTGTGCAGAACTCTCTCCATCATCTGTATTTTTTTCTTTTCTTTGATGCTACCTGTATCGATTATAATGGCATATGTAGGGTGGACTGGTACTTCTGCAACACATAAGCTTCTTGTCCTCACAAGCTCTTAATGTAGCTGTAATGATGTGCTTTGGAAGCCTGGCACACAGTGCCTTGTATTTGTTTTACAATATTAATGTATTAAAATCAGGCTGGCTGTTTTCATGTTACAAAAGATAAGGAAGGAAGCTTTTGTACCCTTTACAATCTAACAAATAAAAAATACCACCCTATTACAAAGCAGAATATGATCATCCTGCTCCATTAAGATTCATACCCTTTTGGTACCTTCTTTCATTTTCATTTTAAAATTGTTGAGTATTAAGTGTTCCGAGATCATTGGGACACCTTTGTAGTGATTTTTAATATAGCTTTTTATATAGATATAACAATATTCATTATTGTATGGTGGATCAATATGAAACTAAAAAGAAATTTACATGATAGGTTTTAACACTCAGGACAAGAAACTGCAAAATACTTAATCCTATTAATTAAAATAAAATGCGCATTCCCATCATCTCCAGAAGATTCTGTTCTTGTGTTTTAATTCTGCTTTTCACTTGGTAAATTACAGAGCCCCCAGAGCAAGCCACAAGATCGCATGGAAATCCTGCTCAAGTCAGGCTGGAGGGGGAAGAAGGGAGCTGGGAGCAGCAGTCGTGTTTGTCAAGGAGTGTCATTTCAGCTGGGTGCTCCTGCCAAAATATTTTTGGGGTGGGTTCTGCCACATTGAGGTGATGACAGAAGGAACAGTGATGTTATTCTTTTTACCTATCTCCCTTCTTAGCACAGGAAACAGGCCTCTGAGGAATGAAGATCATTTTGCAGTTGTTGTAACTACATTCGGGGCTGAAGTCTCATCTGTAACAACTGGTTGTGTTTTGTTCTTTTTTATTCAGTTGTTTACTAACTTTAGAGAAATATTTCTGGTGTTTTAAAACTAAGCTTCAGTTTTAATTTATAATGAATGTATTTATGAAAACTTGTGTGTCCTGCATCATGCACTGGGAATTAGAAGACTAAAAGCCTTTGCCTCCACAAAGTTGGTGAGGACAATGTACCAATATCTTCTACTAGTCCAGCTGATTTAATCCAGTGTTTGGCCAAAAAAATTCAGTAAAATATCTGGCCTTTGCTGGAACTACAGGATACTGTCAAATTTGGCTAATTACCCAAAGGTTCACATCACAGAAAGTCAAAGGCTACTGGAATGTGGGTATCTTCCTGCTTGTGGAAAGACCTTGGTTTGTGCTACTCTGAATTAATCTAACAGAGCAGAATGACCCCTTCAGAGCTGCTTGGCTTGATAAACGTAATACATTATAAAAGAACGGACAAATAAATACCTACAGTACTTGCCTAATAGGCCAGAATAGGTTCTTTAGATCTATCCTACTATTTGTCAGATAAATAATTTTTCAAAGATGTACCAGGTGGTTTAATAAATATTTTTTATTTTCTAAGGGAGTCTTTGGGTCCCTTATTCTAGGATTTACTTTTGGGCAGATAAATAGTAATTAAAATCTTCCTTTTTTTAAAATTTGGGAGATTCTTGTGTAAACTAAGTGAATATTCTTTTTTAAAAAAACCCACTACTGTAGCTGAAAATGTTGAGCTTCTGAAACAGATGAACACAAGAAAGTGAACATAAAGCTTGACATTCCATTTCACTATTAAGTCATAGACTACTGACTTTTTAATATGATAGGAAACTTATTATTAATAGTTCTTACTTGCCAGAAAATCCCACTGAGAACCTTTAGTGATAAGTAAATGAAGTTGAACTGAAATGTCATGGCAATGGCTTGAAGAACGACTGGAGAAAGATATCCCTGAGATATACAATAAACAAAAAGGGAGAAAATACCTTCCAGAATGAATAAAGCAGCTGCTTATGTAACTGTGCAGGACTTGGAGATAGAAGACTTAAGGGTCAACAGGGAAAGGACAAAAGATCTCTGCATGTGTGCATCTAGGGGAAACACTTGCTCTGGATGATCTGAAGCTGTTTTTTCAGAGGCTATCACTTCATGGGCAATTCAGTCACATTGCAAATGTGGTGACGCACATAGAAAAATGTTCATTTTCCTCAACAACTTGCAAAATACAATGTGTATTGGGTTTTTCCTAGGGAAGGAGGTTGTCTGCAGTATACAAAGCCTCTTGGAGAAAGAGTATGACCAAGTTCAAAACAGCTGGCAACTTACATGTGAAATGCTTTTCTACCTCATTATAAAGGAAAGCAAATATATCCAACACACATATAATGAAATTATTTATGGATTGTGTTTGTGTTGTTTCCAAGAGAGCTACTGTCTTTTCAGCCTTGTCTAATAACCAGCTCCCTCCTGAAATTATGTTGATTAAGATAAAAGTAGAATTCTAGTAATTTTCTCTGTACTGCCCCATGGCGGTGGTTTTTGGGGGAAATGCAGCAAAAAAGTCATGTGTCTGACACTGAAATTTTTTAAACTGAACACCTTCCTTGAGACACAAACATTTCAAGTGTTACAGGAAATATTAAAATGGAGATTCTTTCAGCTTTGAGACAAGATCAAGCAACCTTATATCAAATAGCAGCTCGTAATACAGGCTTATGAGGGGGTTAGTGTAGATATCATTCATACTTTAATTAACTCAAATTCCAGCTGTGAGTACATACAGGATATTTCCTGCACAGGTACAGCTTCCCATTGAAATCCTTGCCCACCCAATTCTGTTAACCAGCAGGCATGGCGGCATTTAAGACAGCTATTTTTCTTTCTCTTTTAAAGCTTGTGTTCAATGTGGTGTTCAGCAGTCATATGAAAGACCTGTGATACAAGCTACAGATTGCTGTTGCCATTGAGGTGGGATGGGACTCTGGGTATTTATTGTATTTAAAGTTATGACAGATACCTGAATAACTTGGAATTGTGTTCTGATGCTCTACATAACCGAAAAAGGAGGTAATAATTTGGGGGCAGCAGAGAGAAAAGATTCCTCTAATCAACTAAAAATTGTTGCTTTCCTTTAATCATATTTAATGATATTTTTTAAAGATAAACACCTTGAATGACCTGATGCTGGCAGCTGTATTTCCAATTTCCTGTACTGACCATGTAACAAATTTGCTTTAGCACTAGAAAGTGATTTCCGAGTAGTTTATAAACATGCTTAACTTATGGGTAAAGACATTGGATTTCTCTCAACATCTTGATTAAATGTTCTATCCAAAACCTCTGTCAAAAAATATGTCTCATCATATGAGTTTTCAGAAATCCCCACTGAACTGCAGGGATACAGCTTTTGTCTGATATGTCATTATGCCTTCATAACCAATAATATGTTCTTTCTATTTTTGAGAAAACTTTTTAGGCCTTCTTCAAATAATTTTTAAGAAAAAATATTTTGTCATTACCACTTGTGGCTGTAGGGATATAGTTCTACATATGGAAACATAACATTCAAATTTAATTCCCTGAAGTACGCAG
The DNA here is from genome assembly GCF_030463565.1 of Pelecanus crispus. Classification (NCBI taxonomy): domain Eukaryota; kingdom Metazoa; phylum Chordata; class Aves; order Pelecaniformes; family Pelecanidae; genus Pelecanus; species Pelecanus crispus. The sequence goes on along the minus strand of NC_134676.1, from coordinate 83,601,643 downwards.
CTTTTTCTTTCTTTCCTCAGATGCTGCTTTTGAAACAGACCACATTGCCTGTATCTTTTAAAGACTGATGGATATTCACCCCTTGTAGAGCAAGACAGAGCTCTCATATATGCCTGTTGTATAAAGTTCGTTTTTGCCATACCAGGTCTGCATGATGCAGGAGAGCCATTTGTGAGAATAGGAAGATGACTCTGGCCCTTTTTTGCAAGGGGGTGAGAATGTTGCAAACACCCCCTCTCCTCAAAGCCATTGTATTTTCCACACCCACTGCTGGCAGATTGCTCTAAGAGGTGGGATTTGGAATTTGTGTTTGCAAGTGTGTGTGCCCACAGTGCTGTGGAAGAGTCAGGGTGGAATGACTAGAGGGTCTATAATGGAAAAAATGCTGCGTTTACATTGAAGTTATAGCATAACTCCTACTAAGCTTTAACAAGAACAAAACTTTATCTCCATTGCCTATAGACCCCTCTGTAATGTGTGCACAAGGACCAAAGCCCTTATTCTGGCCCAGGGCTTCCAGTTGTTCATGTGGAAGGACTGCAGAGATGCTGCGTGTCGTGAACAAAGTTGGCTGGCTGGCATCCAGCAGAACTTTCAAGTTGCTCATGCAAATGTTCTGTTTAGCTTACCCTAAAGGAATAGGTAACACACTTCATTTCCAATTTAGCACTTCAGAAGTGTGTTTACTGGCATTGGGTGCAGGTAGAGGCTGCTTTTGTTAGTGCTGAATTTCATAGTTAATTTAGAGAGTGAGAAAAGTGCAGCATTTCCTGTATATTTGGTGTTTGCAGCAAGGGATCTCCCGCTAGTCTGGTTAGATATTGCATTTATCACCATAGCAAATAGCCTGTATGGCAAAAATGTTAAAAAACCCATGCAATTTCCCTTGGATGGAGGGCTGGTCTGCCATTTATTTATGCTCCACTCCGTTTAGTATGCAGTGTGGGCACAGTGCCACACTGACTTTTAACCCTAATGGAGAAAACACAGAAGTTGACTGCAGGCCTTGAGGGAACGCAGAGCTTTAATGGCAATTTGAGTGTAAAATCTGGTCTCTGGAAGAAAGGTCACCACATCTGCATAACCCCCTTGAGTCAGGCTTAGAGCCCTGTCTGCCTTCAACTAAAGAGGCATTTTCCTGTATCTTGAGGCTGCTTTAGTTTGAGGTACAGGGAGCACATGACAGAATCAGGGGAACTGAATGATGTTTGTGCATGTTTGACTGCACTCTGCATGCTAAGAGAAGACTTTTGAGAACCCAATCAATACTACAACCATGTCCTGCACAGCTGCTTGTTTCATTCTGTTACGATAATGAATTGAAGTCTCACAACAGCAGGCATAATAAACGCTGCTCAGCCCTTGGTATTCAATCACCTTTAACTGGGTGTATCTATCTAAACCCCACTGTCAACTTCAGTTATACAGAACCCCACTGCAGACCTTTTGTGGCCCTCAGCTCAAAAATGCAAAAGCAGGATGCCTTTCAGAGCTGTAGGGCCTATGATGTCCTTCCTCTCCAATACAAACCATTTCCCCTTTTTGTTGAAAGCATAGCATAAGGTATTCAGAAACTGTAAAACACAGCGTTTTCCAGCTGAAGGGTCTTTTACTGTAATAAAAGCCTTTTGTATCTAATCACCTTCTTGTTTTCACACTTTTTTATTGCACTTTGGATCTCCTGCATCATGATTTTCTGTTCAGAAGGGAAGAAGCAGAAGAACCTCAGTTCGTTGGTGGGTGTGGAGGATATAAACTATCTACTTTACTCTGACATTTTAATTTTAAATTCTAATCACCAGCCTTTTAAGTTCTGGGCAGCTTCCACAGCAAAGCTGGTGATGCCGTGAAAATGGCTGTTGAAGGGGGTGAGCCATCAATTCTGCAGGACAGCTTTCTCCTTGGTACTGGTGCTTTGGATGTCACAGAAAATGCCCTCTACCTAGACAGCCATGGGCAGGGAAAGCAAAACATTGCCTGTGGAAAAATGAAGACAACAAAGGAAAACAGCAGAGTGGCTTGAGTAGAAATCCCAGGTCTAAACATACCAGGACAAGGGATGGGGCTCAGGGGTGTGGTTTGGCCTGCCTTGGTGGAAAAAGGCTAGGAGGAAATCCCAACAGGCTTTCCCCAATTATTTTAGCCTAAACTTGACTGGAAAAAAATTCTAGATGAAATTTTTGTCCTTCCCAACACACAGATGAATTTTGAGGCTCAAGCAGCCTTTTAGCATCAGTCCCTGGAAAGAGGCTTCTCCCTGTAGTAGTGATCTAGGCTTTCCCGTTCAGAAAGCTGAAAAGAGGTTGCAATAAAAAAGGAAGTCTTCCTGTTTTAGAGGGGGAAACTAAGGCAGAGGTTTGTGAACTTACTAGTAAAATAATGCAATAATTAGCAGAGCAAAAGAGAGAGTAATACTGCTTTAATTTTCTCTCTGCCAAATCCACAGAACCATTTCCTCTCTTATCTTCCATTACGCAACCAATCAAAGTTTGCACTGCCTTCATTGTTTGGTGTGCTACAGGAGTGACCCTGTGACATTGAGAACTTCAGGGCTTCTATTTCCTTTTAGAGCCACAAGGTTATGTATAAAAAAAGAAAGGGGGGCGGGGCGGAAAGGCAACTAAAATGTTCTGTTGTGTCAAGGGTGGCAAAACCAAACTTAGCTTTTATAATAAAAGTAGTGTCATGTCCAATTTCCCTTCCTGCCTCTGTCTAACTCTGAAGTGTTTTGAAGTAGCAGAGTGCAGTGCAATACAATCTGCAGAATATCAGCAGTATTTTCAAATGTGGTAATGTTTTTCTACTCACATAAAAGTGACCCAACCTTATCAAGGAATCAGGCTGTTTAAAAAATAATGTTAACTCTGACAACTCCTATAGCTGTTTTATATTATGTTAAATTCAAGATTACTGATTTTTTTCTGAGCCTTGAAAAGAGCACTGTGCTTGTCCTCATCCCAGCTGATATGAATAAGTGGATATTACTACAGCCAGCAACCAACAGGACAAATTGAGGTTTTGAGCCACATGCCCAAACCCCCTATATTCCTATGAATTAACACCTAGAAAATGCATGTGATGGATGCAAATCCTTTTTTACAATATATCATTTAAAAAGCTTTACTCCTTTTACTGAGGCTTATTAAAGGCAGACTTAAGAGCCCTGTTTCACTCTGACCAACATCAGTGGCAAATTCTGATTGATCTTCCTCAGGAACAGGATTGGGCCTTTCATTTTCAAAGACGATATTTGCATGGACTCCTTCTTCCCTGCAAAACATTTTATTACAGATTACTGTGATTATCTCTAAACAACATAGGCATCTTTTAAAAACTGCTTTTTTTGTCAATTTATTATACTTAATACTTAAAAATTAATAACACTCATGGGAGGTTTGCAGGACCAAACTGGAGAGTTGGAGAACTACTGCTTTATGTTGGTTCTCAAATTAATGCTTTTTTTTGCCTGTTACTAATCTAAGACAAACTACATCCCATTTGATTAATTAATGATGGGAAGCACAAAGAAACCATGGAAAAATTTAAACTGTGCTTTGAAATGACAAATATTTGTCTTTTTGGTATTCCTCAGTACAAGTATGAAATAGAATTTATTGAAGTTCAGCAGCTGTATAAAAATGTTCCATAACTAGAACACAGAAATGATTTAATAAGTTCTATGAAAAGTCAATTTGCATGAGATCAGCACCTAGCCTATAACGGGTGGTAATGGATTGTTGGCTTGATTTTATACCACTTGACATCAGATTACAATACACTGAATAAATGTTAACCTATAATCCCTTTAGTAAAAGCTGGCATTGTTTGTCTTCTCTTGTAGAGACCACATTGATTTTCTTTTATTGGATGCTCAAGCGCTGCACCTCAGATTGATTACTTTGAATTAAATGTGCAGAGAACATTTTTATTATTCTAAAACAGGAGTCTTAACATTAAAGGGATGCCTTCCCCCAGCTCCCCTGCCCCGCTACACTGCTAAAAGTATACTCTAGCATTTAATTTGGATTTCTTTCATTTTCCCATTTCTTTTCAGGGCTGCTGTGATGCTGACCCCTGCTCTGCCCCTATGCCCCTTGACCCTGACACATCTGACCAGTGAAGACTCTGGGGGTGGCAAATTAATAGAAGCATTGCTTGTTAATTGCATAAGAGGAAAGCCAAGAATTCATCACCTCAGTCATGGCCATTGCTTCCCTTTGACCCCCTTCTCCCACAAGGCTTTTGCTGGTGGTCACATCTGTGGTTTTTCTACATCCTACATATTTGCTGTATAATTATTCAGCATCAAACCTTATTAATCAAATCGATGCTGTGTTTTAAATGGAAATTGCTGGATTAATACAAGCATTCATTTCATCCTGAAAATCTTGATGGCTTTAGCACATGGAATCCAATTGGAATATAAAAGAAGGGATGTAGAGACCTGATTGAATTAGGGGAGGCATGCTGCACATTAAATTACATATGCCAGCAGGGGTCCATGCTTTTATAGTAAAATACTACTGTAGAGTGTATACATCTTATACCTCCTGTGATTTCTTTACACTGGTCAGTGCTCTTGTGCTAAATAGGGCTATAATAGCCATTTATATTTCAAAATACATATTTTTAAATAGGATCTGGTATTTCATAAGTGTTTGTTTTATTTCTGTTATTTTAAATATTTCTTCAAATAGTGTTAACAAAACAGCAAATTATGTATTTCTATTTCTTGCTACTTTGTTAAGGAGTTCTTGTCCTTTTTCCTATTTAACATGCTCTTAATTATGGGTGAGTAAACAGTCTCAGTAAAAAAAAGAAAAGAAGTTATGAGAAGCTTTGTTGTCCTGCCTTAAACACGATAAACACCCTAAATGAATTGTTACTTACTCAGTTTGGTGATTTCTGGCCTCCTTTCACAACTTGTGTAAGTTTCCAGTTTCTTCCCAGTGAACCTGCTGTGCAAAGGGCAGGGGTCGGAAGTTAGAAAGTGATAAACCATAAAAAAAATTACAGACAGATCAGTGATGTTATAGAAAGATTTGATGAGCAGCTTACACTACTTTTTTGGACCTGACATACAAGCTTGTGAAAATTGGTCTTAGACAAGTGTTCCCACTGAAATCCATATTCTGTGAGTAAGGATTTTCTGTGACCTGCAGAGTGAGAATTATTTTTGACTGTTTTATAGCAGGATGTGGAGGGGAAAAAGAAGGCATACTGCTATGTCATGTACAAGCATTTTAAATTAAGACCAGAAGACACCCAAAGGAGAAAGGTGCCACCTCAAAGCTTGCTTCTTTCCACAGTAGACTGGGTCCCCGCAAATGCTGAAGTACACCAAAACATTCTGGAGATCTTTGATTGCCATTGTCATGTTCAGATTTGAGCACCCAGTTTTGCATAATTATCTCTGAGTGATCTGTTTTTCAATGTGGGCCACCCTCCCACATTTTCTGTCTTGCTTTGTGTTTATCCAATAAATAAAACCCAACCCTAAAATCAAACAGGGACAAGGCGGGTTTTGTGTTCATCAAATTCTGCTCACCTTGTTTTCACTAGGCTGCATCATGAGTTGTCCTGTATCAAAAGGCATACTTCAGGAAATAAAATTTTTCCAAAACACAAAGTGGAAAACAAGCACGGTTCAGGGAAGGAAACTGGAGCAGATCTCTCTTCTAGCTCAGCTTGAGCTCTATCCATTTTCAGCATCACAGCACAGAGCAAAAGGGTGGGTGACATGCTCCCTGGATGGGAGTCATCAGTAAAGATTTCTCTATGTTCCTATCCTCAGTATGGCATGATAATGCAGAAGAGATTTACACATAAAATCCTCAGAAAATGCATTCTGTAAGTAATAAAATGATGTCTTATCATGCAAATCCAGTCTTAATACAACACTGAAATTACTCAAAAGATGTTTACACCAATGTAGTAATGAAACTGCATTTGGCAATCACAAAAACAAGTTACTGTGGTTTATTTTCTGACATAAATTATTTCATTTTAATATCTCTCCTGTCAAATTAGATGAATTTACTTACCAAACTTTATACATAGTTCATGATTAGTTGTAAAAGAAGATTAGTTATAAAATAAGTCAGCTTAACATCCAGACATAGGATTTTAATAACAACTTGATATACAAAGACTGTCAGGTGCTGTCTGCTAGTGAGAAATAAATAATACCCTAGACCCTTCACTGTAATTACCATCATTCACCGTATGTGCAGGATCTGCAGTGTGGCTCAAGCTGGCATAGAGTCAGAAGTGCTTAACTTCCCTTGCCCAGCTCGTGGCAAAAGCCACAGAACTGGAAAGGAACATTGGTGGGCGATGGGATGATGTTCGCTTGGTGGAGACGCACAGGTGTCTTCCCGCAGTGGTTCAAATAATGCGGGAATTAAATGAAAGACTTTTTTCCACGCCCAGGTCACTTAAAACCACATGGACATATGATCACATAAAGAGTTGTCCTCCTCTTTTCCTGGCATTAAAAGTCTCATCAACGTGTCAGTGATGCTCCCTGGTCACCAAGAAAGTCACTTATTCAGTGATGCAGACACAGTGACTGCTTTCTCCAAAATTACATGTGACGTACATTTTCTCCAGTTTGATTTTTTCTTAACTTTCCAGGAGGGGGAGAGTGGATATCCATCTTTTCACACATGTGGACCACAGAAACTTTGTGTCGCTATCCCAGCCATGCTACCACCAGCATTTGCCGTTCACCCAGGTGGCTTTAAACAAAGCAGCTGAAGTAAGTGTTTAACCTTAAGCTTATTTTTAAGTTAGTGGGACCTGAACATGTTCTTTAACAGATTTGTTAAATAATGATGAACTGTTGTATTGAAAGCCAAATGATATGCTGCACATCATGGCTTTTCTCCTCCCTGTAGCACACACTAGGTGTTATTGCCAAGAATATATTCTTCTGAATGACTGAACAAAAGACATCCTCCAACATTTTGGAGGCCCCTTTGCACAAAGAAGTGACATTTTTGCGATGAATAAACTTTGTGAGGGTTAGGAATGATAACAGAACAAATGCTCTCTGTAGTAGTCTGCAAATTACATGTTGTAATGTAAAAGAATCCAGCTGAATAAATAACATTCAAAGGACGAGCTCTCCATTCTCCTCTCAGTACAGTACAAAGATAATGGAAAGCATGTTCTAAGAATATAGCCATGCAGATAACAAGCTATAAAATGTACAATGATCTGGTGAAACCTTTCTGAAACACGCAACTGATAACAACTAAACATTTTTCAAATAAAATATTTTTAAAGCACTCATGTTTTATGTTTTGCTATTTAAAGAAAAAAAAACCACAACAAAACAACAAAACCTCTAAATGACAGATCTGTGCAAACTGGGCTTACTCTTCAGGTCCTGATTGACTGTATCAGGTAGAGATGGGAAGAGTACAGGCTTGCACCGATGCCTTCCTGTAAAAGGAGTGATTAAGGAATTTAAAAACCCAAGAGATCTTTTTCCTTGTGTTTCACAAGGTTTCTAACGCACTCACATGGTGGGGGAAAGAATCTGAAATAATCACTGAGTAATTTTCTACCAGCCGAGCATTTAAGAAAGAATTCATAGATTGCTCTTTGGTAAAAGCCCAAGTTTTAACACACATATTGCCTGTTTTTAACAATGGAACAATGCAGCAGGGTGAAGGTTTAGACCAGCCTGATATCCCTCCTCACACTGGCTCCTCAGATAGCCCAGGACATCTCAACAAACACTTGAAATGCTACCAAACCCTAGCCGCCACTTCACATGATTTATGATGTCATTAATGTCAAGCTATCAGTGGACAAGAGTAAAAGAGACAACAGCAAAGCTGACTAAAAACAAATAGTTTTGATTAAACTCAAGGACGTTCGGTACAGCTTTCAGCAAAAAGGCATTCATCATTTCCGAAGCTGACCTTGTTTTTTTCATCCCAAATGCAAACATAATACGTGTAGGGATTCCAACAAATCTTTGAAGTAGACTGTAGCTAAATTCCCTTTTTTAGGTGAAAGTAATTAAGAGCATCACCAGCATCTTTTTTCTATGTGGTCAGTTTTGTCGATAATTGCCCCAACACCCTGAAATTTGCATGTCTGTTTTTTTTCCTGTAAGATATTAAGACTGTCCTTTAGGTCTGAGGCAGTTTTCATCCCAGGAAAACAGATCCCTATAGTATTTGCAGAGGAGATCATTATCCACAGATGCACACCACCCTTAGAAAAGTACCCCATAATAAATAGGCAAAGACAACAAAGCCTAATGATAAGCAGAGTAGAAAAAAAAAAAATTAAAAAAAAGAAAAAAAAATGAAAGGAAGGCGTGCCAAGTGGAATAAATTATTTTCATAGAGAACCCCTATCTGTATGAATGCAGAATTACTCTGGAGGTCTTTAGCTTCATTTTGCAGAACTAGGATTGTGAATAGTAGGCTGCACTCTTAACAAACACAGAAAATATTTAGTTGTGTTTTTTAATACTGATTTTTCTGTTTGTAAGACCATAAATGTATGTGTTGGTATAACACGCGTGTGCAAGTGCATCCTGTGCACATGTGCGTGTATCTACAGAGAGAAAACCAAAAGTATAACAAGGAATTTTTTGCCAGGCAACTTCAAACTGGATCAAGCCATCTCAGGAATCACATTCCAGGCCTATGAGAGATCTACTATAAGTATTCAAAATGCAGATGGAAAGTAATATTTCAAGCTTTAAAAACATTATTAAACCCTTTTTTTCCACAATAATGGGTAGTATTCTTGGAGCTAATGGGGATTTGTACAAAAGTTAATTTTCCTTAGAACAGGAGTAGCTGCTTCCCTCTAAATCTTTAAAATCTTTACAAAAATCTCACTTTCTTCTGCTCTCTCATTCTAATAATCAGCTTATAGTATTATTATTTCACAGTCTATAACAGCAAGGTTAAACGTGTCCTTCCAGCAAACATGCCTTTCATAACTTAGTGTGCAATTAGATTATTAATGTAAAATTACAGAAGGGCTATTATGGCTTCAGGACAAAATAATTAAATGACTGTATTTCAATTTTAATTGTTTATACAAGTACCTAAAACTTTTAATTTGTTTTTTTTCATATCATCTTATTATAATATGTAACCCAAATAATATCTGCAACTCCATGAAAAGGAGTGGTACCTACCACTTCCAGTTGTAAACACTTTCTCAAAACATACTTGAAACAAAAATTTTTGCTTCTAAAATTAGTCATATTTACTCTGATTAACAAAAACTTTCTGCTTAGAGCTTTTATGGGAAAAAGACAAGCTGTATTATAAGTATTAACTGTGCATGAGAACATTTGTAATATCACCCTTGGAGAATAATAAACAGATACTAGAGATTGAAATTCTGACATAGTTTACAGAACAATAATCCAAACATCTGTTATAATGACAAGGGATTTGAGCAGAATAGAGAGTACATGGGAAAGCTATGCTACTTTTAGTACAGTTATAACGTTAAATCAAAGCACTGCAGCTCAAGGCAGCTTGCTGCTAATATAAACAATTTTCTACATATTCCTGGGCCACAAGCCAGATCTCAGGATTCAGTTACAAGCACAAGGTCAAGAGGGAATCAACGGTATGAAATTACCATGTATGAATCAAAAGAATAAATGGATAATTAAGGATGAAAACAAATTAGAAGGTATACTCTCACTTAACTCATCAAATAAATTTGCTGAGTAACTTCATGCACTGATGTTGTAGGATCTGCAGAGGCTTTAATGCATTTATTGCTTAAATCCACAGCATCAGCATTTTTTGAGGCAGGCTTACCAAATCACCTTTTTATGTATACTTCTTTCTATATCCAACATCTGACTACAATTACGAAGATAAATATTTAATCATGTCATTTGCTCAAGAGAAAAGTAAATAGGATTTCTTTGAAAATGACATTCTTGCCTCCATATTATACCCAGGAAAACCAAACTTTTATCTCACTTCTGGTCTCATTTCATCTTCCACACCCAAAACAGGCCTTTTCAAGCTGCAGCAAATGTGAAAGATTCACTGTAGTTGGTGATGAAGAGGGTTTTCCTGCAGAAGACTTTCAAAGGAATCTTCATAGCAATGCAAGGATGCATACGTTTGTCAAAAAGCACATTCATTTTTTTACTTGCCCACACAAGCAGACATGCAGCAACGTGTGAGCCACTCACAGGTCGATGAATCTTTTGAGCATGCATGGACACATTAACTCATGGTTCTGAAGGGCTAGGAGGAAGAAAACAGCTTTGAAAAGTTAACCAAGACAATGCGTTTCTGCCTTTCTCACTTGGATTTACCCTACTGGAGTCATTGGTTACTCAGCACCAGCACATTTAGCGGGGTTCATCCTAAATAATTGGCTTAAACCCATGACTCCAATGGGGATGAATGTTTTCATACGAGTACATCATTGTCCTCTTTAACTAGAAAAGGCCTGGGTAATCAGCTCAGACTTGGTGCCGCACATGTAGAAAGTTGCAGCTGGGTGGTGGGAGTCCCTCCAAAGACATGTTGCTCTTCATCACTCCCAGCTAAATTCAGAATTTCCCACAAAATACAGCTGAACAGCCCCAGAGCAAATCACCCCTCTCTTTACATGGATTGCCCTGAAGAGTTGTGACAAACAGTTCAATCTGTGCATCCATTTACATCACAGTTGTTCTATTAAAATACCTGCAATTACTGCCAGTTACTAATTGTTTTAGTAGCAAGGACATGAAACTGTAATGAAAGCAATGAACTAATCTTATGTAGGCAACAGAGTACACATTATTTAATAACTTTTGATTGCTACTGACTGGTATGGAATTATGACTACTGCTCTTGAGGTGAAATGTCCTTTAACTGGTTTCATAGCTGTTGAATATATTGACAAAATGTAGCTAGTCATGTTTTTAATAACTGTGATGTTATCAATTCCTTTGAATCAAAAATACATGGGTTTGATTATTTCTTTGTGAAAAAACTTGCTTATTTTGTTCCACTGCAGGATGATTTATAGTCCACCTTCTTCCCAGAGGGCTGCTTATATCAGATGCCACAATCAGCTGTAACCATTGGTATTTCTTCTTGCTAGCCAGGAGAAGATTGAGGATGTGATGTTAGATCTCATGAGGTGCTGAGATATGTCAGCTCTCAGATCAGATGTTGGAACTGAAATCTGCATCGGGAAGACTCAGCACTCAAAGCCACAGAAATGAGAAGGTCATTTAGGATCTTTTAAAAACTGCCAGGATTGAACAGTGGCTGAAGGCTGCTGACTAGCTTGTGAGATGGAATAAACTTCAGCTTATCCAGCTGCGGGACAAATACATTTTAGCTCTTCCATCTCCAGAGGAAATATCCTTCCTGTTGTTATCATTACTTAAATATTAATAACCACTACGTGTATCCCACTTTATGAGTACTACTACATTTACTCTTTGAACTCAGTGAGGATGAATATTGAATAAGACTAGTACCCCAAACTTTATCTTTTCATGCTATGTGTAGCCCACTCTGAGATTTGACCCTGGTCATATACTCATTGCATCCCAGCACATCACCACCATTCCACCTGCAGACCCTCTGCTCTCCTTGAAGGCAGGGTGAGGAGTAAGCCTTGGAGTAAGGCCAGCACCATGTGGTCCACACTGATCTACTGTAAGAAGACACAGCAGTGAAACAGGTTTCCATCTCCTAGCTTTCCCTTCAGGCACTCAGACAGTGTTCGTTATTGTATGTGCAGACCTTTGTTCCCATCATTTGTTCTTCTCCAAGCTAATATTTCCAGGAATGAACTAATTAAAATTAAGTGAAGAATTCAGCATGAGAAACAGACTAAGGACTAAGATGAGAAGACAAAAAACCCTTCCCAGTTTTATTTCTATGAAGGAATGTCAACTGATTATCCTTCATCCAGTGGTACTACGACTTCACCTTCTAAGTCATGTATGCAGCTGATCTTACATTTTTTTATAGGCTCATTGGTCACAAGGAGAAAGTTCCTGAGTGTTTTAAAAGCACTATGTCTCTGAAGTCAAACTTTTTCAAGAATGCCACTGACAGATGTCAGCATCACAGTTCCTCAAAATGGAAAAGTGTGGGACTGTCCATGAATGGATGCCATTCCCTGATACATTTGCTCAATAAAAAAAGCTCTTATAGGCTATAGTAGAGGCCACCAATTTCTCAAAGCACTTTCTCCTTTAGCTTGATAAATACAGTATTCTTACATAGTGTGTTTCCTGAATGAGAATCAGCAGTGCTTGACAGCAGCATTTTTAGAAGAAAGGCTGTAGATTTATTTTTAAATTCGTGGAACTTTAATGTTGAATATTTAATGCTGAATATTTCTTTTTTTAATATAAAATGTTATATAACAATTTTGTCCCCCTTCACAAAAGCTAGAATGCAAAATGATCAGTCTGCTTGTCAGTGTGGGCCAATATTTTAAAATACATTTGTCTTTCTTGGTTTAAATTAGTTCACAAGCTAACATACACAAGCTACAGAGAGATGTCAGAAGGGAGAGAGAAACAGTATAAAAAAGTCAACAAAAACATTTCTTCAAAAGAATTTTACATCACTTTTGGATAATACAGAAACATCCTGTCCCACAACTATCAAGTTGTAGGCAGATACAGATCTAGGTCTTGAGGGAAAAGTCACTGGAATTTTCTGGAGCTAGGTTTGGTTTTTGTTTGGGGTTTTTTTGGTTTTTTTTTTTTTGGTTTTTTTTTTGTTTTGTTTTTTTTAATATCTGCTTTTATATTGGTTGCACCCCATGAATCCTAGCAAGAATAACTTGAAAACCTGGTATTGCAGGGCATTAGAGCTACAACTGAATTCTTCTGGAAATACCTATATACCCATTTCTCCCTGATTTTAGTAAATGAGCTCTCCACTCTTGGCCAGAGACATAAGTAGCTGAAAATAACTGGTGAAAGGCACCACTGAATAAATATTTGTATTTAAGTTGCTTCAGGAGGGATGAATATTCAGACTTGGGCAATAGTAGGATTCAGACTTTGATAGGCGCAGGAAGGGGACAATACTCTAGGGAGGTAAAAAGGTATGGCTGTGTTTTTATTATGCTTTTTCGGCTGGTCCACCATGTCCATCTGTGCATGTGTGTCCTCATAAAGGAAGGCTCCACCATTCCTGGTCCAGCATCTCAGCAGGTATCCTCACTTTGGGGTCTCAGCAAGGGTGTGAGGAAGGGAACAAATGCTGCTTGGAATTCATGCAGTAAAGCCCTCTGTCCCTCCTCCATGTGGGAACAAAGGTTTAAGTGAGTAACAGGGAAAGAAACATCTAGCGACACTTTTATCCAACACACGTCTGCCTTTGCCTCACAGAACAGAAACTACAGAGGAATTAGGGCTGTGAGAATTGATTCCCAGTCCCTTGTATACGCATTATGTTTTTCACTTGAGTAACTGTGCCGGTGACAGGGGTTGTAACTTAAAAGGTCTGGGTATGTCTGTGAATAAAAATATTTCCAGGATAGATTGGGAGGTGGGGTAGCTTAAACATCACCTCTTGCTTAAGGCCGTGCCTTAAGTGGTAACCTAGCCTTAGGTTAATGGTTGGACTGGATGATCTTAAAGGTCTTTTTCAACCTAAACGATTCCATGAGTCTATGTTTTAGCAATTAGACCCAGACCAGCAAAGAATTGAGGCACATGAATAGCCAATATACCTACACTTAAAATTAAGCATAAGCTTAAGTATTTTTCTGGATAAAGGTGCATATTTAAAATTATAGCTTTATTAAATTATTCACCACTATCAGTGACAGGACTTTAAAGCTCTTCTTGGGCTTGTCCATAAAGGATAGGAAAATATTAGAGTTTCTGGTATACGTTTGTGCTGAAGCATTGGAGGTAATAATCTCATTCCATCCAGCAGTTAAATATTATTGTGTGTGTCAAAACAAAATTGTAATCCTAGGAGTGGGTGTCATGTAAAAATGACATCTTAAAGGAAAACTACAGTGATTAGCTCTAATACTGTTGCTAGCTCAATGAATATTTGCTTAGAAAAACATTATGTAGCAAAAATTTAGTAACTGGCCTACAAAGAGAGGCAAGCAAATATGTAGTGCTCATCTCATCTCTCAGCTCTTCCAGGTTTTTAATTTAGGATTCTGTTAAACATTTGTAAATAACACAATAGGTTATATTTTAAAAGTTTGTGCAGAACTTCTCATTCTGCAGTGCTTCACAAATCTCATGAATATAGGATAATCACTGCACTTACTGCTGAAATTTGCCCCTTCTTCTTACCTGGCATTTGCACTGTGAATGTTTCTCTTTTTTTGGAGAGATCTCACTTTGCTATAGAGGGCAATAGTAATTGAAACTTTTTGCACCATCCTGGGACATTTATTCTGTACTGAGTTCAAAGAAACACTGGAAACTAATAAATCAGTCACTGACACCATTTTCTGCAGCATTTGAAGATATCTTATTAATGTTTCCCATCCGTGTGCTGACAAAGCCCATACGAGGGAGCTCATGAAGCCTCATGAATTCCTAACCTGAGATGTTTCAGCAGTCAGAAGTGTTAAAATCCATATTCTGCTCCCCTCTCCCCCCCGCCTTTTTTTTAGTCAAAAAGCCAATATCTTTTCATGACTGCAAACAGGAAATGGATAATATCATTAAATGAAGTCTGGAACTTTGTGCAGAAGAATAAAAATCTGTAGATATGTTCACCATCTTAAATGGGAATGGTTGTAACTGCACCTACTTTGCAAAGTATGAGTTTACTGTTCTTACTCCATACTGATTGCAATACTAGTTTACTCTGGCTAACTCTGGCATTGGGCTAAGTGCTAATTTTGTAGTAGGAAGGTGCTGGGATTGAAATGTCCATGGTTTGAAGAGCGGGTGGATGTAAAGCACCTCCTTCCTGAGGCTAAACCTCCTAACTGTCCACAAAATCCAGACTGGCTGTTTGCCTCAAATTGCCTAACAGCAAAGAGTTCTCTAATGGTAATATCTTAAAACAGTTCTAATTAGTGTCAGCAAGTCATACACAAATATAGAAGATCTTACTCAAGTATTCAAAACACTAGAGCTATAGCCTATTTAAAGCTTGAATCAAATTCATTTGATTGCTGTATGGGAATGGAAAAGTGGTACTGAAAAGAGGCACACCAAGAGATAGAACTGCTATGGATAAGGTTCAGACAAGGCAACTTCACCTGGAATAAAAATTGGGATCCCCTTTAACCCACCTTAAGTAAAACATCTGACATGTAATGGAGATGGATTGCTACATATTATAAATCTGGCACTTAAATGTTACTAGTTATGACTATGACTGACAGTAAGATTTAGTTTTGCATATCATCCCCCAGTGGCTAAATAATTACTAGTTCAGTTCATCTTCATTACAACTGCTATCGTCCACTCTGCCTTTTGAAAATCAGTTGGAAATGGGAATGTGTTTTCAGATTGATTTTTAGGGTTATATTTGCAACAGCAAAAGTTTCCATCTTCACCTCTATTGTGTAGACAACATGGTAATCTCTGCACTGTTCTGAAAGACTCACGGAAGGGAAGGTGGCTGGCAGGCAGTTAAAAATGGTAGTGGAGTAGACTGGTGTGCTGTAATGTACACCCAATGTTGGTATCTCATATATATTTACATAAAACATAAAATAATCATACATTCTCCTTCTTTCTACATGATTTGCCTTAAACACAGATTCATGGTGAATTTTAGTGCCTATAAATAGCTAACACATTCAGCAGTAGCTAGAAGAAAGTATTGTATGTCAACAGGCTTAAACAAAGTACATCAATCCAGGCTTGTAGCATATTTTACTATGGTATTGTGGATCTTTAGATGTGACAGGTGACAAAATGGATAGTGATACTCATGTAATCTTGAGAACTATTTCCAAAAGTATATTATTACTGGTATCCTCAAACAGATCAAAACGTAGATTTCCAGAACTGAATGATATGCAAGATATACAGCTATGAGACATGAGAAAAAGACTGTATTTTCTCAGTCCCAATGACCTATAAAAAGCTCCTCTGTGCATACAGCCTGAATCAACATTTTATACTGTGAAATAAATATATGCTGTAGCCTATAAATATAAGACAACAAAAGAATAAATGCACCAATATCAGCTGAAACATTTGGCCATATTCTCTGCTGCTAGGGCATCATTCACAGACACATGCATAGGTTCATATGCACGCAGGTTTTCATATCTATAGCTAGTATAGGCATGACAATTCCCTCCAGTGCAGTTATGTCAAATATAAAAAAAGGCTATTGTAATTCATAAGAAAGTTGAAGTTTTAGTAATTGTTGTTAATTGTGGGATTCTTAAAAGAGGATGAATATTGTGATGAATGATATCTAGGAAGAGTTTTTATGCTTACTTGCTAAGATACTTTTTGATAGGAGACAACTAAGTTTTATTGAGTGAAGTTATGTTGACTAAAATGTTATTTTACAGCGGGCCAAGAAGTTAGAATATGTGTTACAAAAAAGCTGTTTCATGCACATCTGTTTTCCAAGGGAAAAAGCATCTTTGCTTAAGCCACTGAAAAGTCAGTGCTTTTCTGAGCCACAGTTTCACAGCCTGAGGAATTTTTTCAGCTATGTCATGGCCAAGTTCATGGACCAGTCCAAGAGCACTTAATTATCAATGTCTATGTTGATGGGACCAAGAGTGGGGCCAGTGCAAGGGTTTTGCCCTCCTACTCTGCCCTCTCCCCTTTTTTAAACTGTGCTAATCTTGTATCATGGCTGCTATACAACTTAATACTGGTATAACCTACCTCCGTACTGGTCACCCAATATTGTGTGTTGGATTAGGTCTTCCTTCTGGGCAGGGGCTGGTTCTCACATCACGTGAAACCACCCCTTTTACCACCCTTTCACCCTCCCCGCTCTTGCTGGAGTTGATACAGTCACTCGTGTATTCTCATACCAGCAAAGGTGACTTTCTTGTTTGGACCAGACGGGGAGTCAGACACATAGTTTGACTCGCTCAGAGGTTATTTTTCATATTTTCTGTATGAAAAATAACATACTACAGAAAACGAGCTTCTGTAAGTGTAATTTTATAAATATGGTAGGTGGAAATACAGTTTAAATAACGACTGAAGTCCAGAGGAAAATTACAGAAGTTGTGCAGCTTCTAGTTGGGCCAAACGTATTTATGATTTCCAAGTGACTTACACTTTTAAAAAGAAGACACGGACAAAATCTGTCTTGCCTGTGTGTTGTGACTAATTTCCTATGATGACTTCAGAAAGGCCTCTATGCCAAAATGAGGTCCCATGCATCTGAATAAGAGTGGGCTTCTGGAGTTCAAATACCGCATTAAATATTATGAGAAGGTAAGAATTGAGCATTTGGAGCTTCTTGACCCCTTCACATAATTCCATTTGTACTTACACTTCAACCCTGTTTAGCAGGGTCTAGGCAGATTCCCTCATGCAGTTTAGCTCTTCTGGAATACTGCTTCCTTGGGATATGTTTATCCTTTTAGAGAACTTGTATGCTTAATTAAAGTAATACATATCTCCCTGTTTAAATCATAGGAGGATAAGAAAAAAACATGAATGCTTTTCCATTTCTCCACTTTTGCAAATTATTTTCCATTTTACAATATGTTGCTGGGGCAATTGGACAGGAATATAACTTTAACTTAAAAAGAAATTGTGCAAAATTTGGTGCTCTCGGATGTCATTTGCACATGGGAAAACTATATGAGTTTAAAGTCTAATTTACGTACATTTCTGCAGTATTCAAAGAGTAATTCTGTGGGCATATAATTGTTTAAGAATGAGAAAAATTGTCGGTGTTTCTTACAGTACTACTCCATACAATTCTAACAAACATATTAAAACCCCAAGCCTCAGTAAAACCGCAAGCTTATTTGTCAAGGAAATGAATGGGAAAGCCTTTTGGTTTATACAGTTCTGAAAATAGGATTTATTTACCCACTCCATGGAAACTGTATCCTCTAAAACTGCATCCTAACTACAAATATGCACACATCTCTTCAGCATCTTGCCAAAGAGACTAAAATGACATTAAAAAGAGTGAAAGAATGCTAAGCTTGCAAAGTCAAACATTCAAAATTTAGTAAATGCCAGAATTCAGAGTGCCCAGGCAACATTGCTTCTGACAACGTGTAATGATAGATTTAATCACAGTGTTATCACCACATCTGACCCCTCCTGTCATTTCTCAGATTTTGCTCCCAGAGTTACAAAACCCTCTGCCTTCTACTTGGTGAGAGTTTCTTTGGGTGAGGACCAGAGTCTGGGGTAGGCTGCCCTATGCACCAGTTCCTGCTCAGGGACAACCCATCACAGCTGGCCAATGTAGTCCTCCTGTATTGGGCTTCATCTCCCCACCTTGGTCTTTTTTTTTTTTTTTTTTTAATATGTTTCTGCTGTTTTACTCTACGGTCTAGGTATATTTTTTGTGGAACAAAGTATACTCATAATGACATCCATTCTCTCATTTCTGAATGGAGATTGGCAGGCTCTTGTTTTTAAGAATATCTTCAGCTGTGGACATATGAGTGAGGCAATTTTTTCTCTCTGCCTACCCACAATTTTCCTGACATGGTGTGTATGTGCCTTTACACTCTCCCGATACTTTCAGCCTCCCTTCTCCTCTGGGCTAAGCACCTCTGGTGAAGGTTCTTGGGGAGCCCAGCATGCTGAGAACCTTAGGTGGCTTGGAGAGGCAGAGGAGATTATCTGTACTGCATCCACATCCTGCGTGCTTGCATCCAGGAATCAGCTAGCAGTTAACACTTCTGTGTATGCACAAGTAACAAAATATTTGGGAAAAGTAACTCTTCAAAAAATTCCTAATGGCAGTTCCAGATCTGTCAGGTTTACCTTTTGTATCTTCCTCAAGCCTTTTTCTTGCTCACTGAGTCAATAAAATGGATGGTCTTCAATGAATAGGTAACTACTCAGTATTTCATTTATTTTTCTCATCCCATTATTTGCCTTAGTCGTTATTTATTGCAAGGAACAGAAACCCTGTGCTGATTATAAAGTTATTAAAATATTTGTTAATGTACTCTGGAACATTTCTCAGAGTAGTTTCTGAGTGAAACCCAGATATTAATGAACATATTTTCATAATATACACTAAAATTATACACATACAGATTTGATGGCCCATACAAAAATGAAGTATCCTCTATCATTTTTGGGTGACTGTACTCAGACTCTTTGTAGAGTAGTTGGATGTATATTCTCATCAGAATAAAATATCCATTTGAGCATACCAGTTCTAGATAAAATTTTCAAAGAATTTAGCTGCTAACTTGCCAGATCTGTACTGAACATGTACAACAACTAATTTTCATTATTTTCATGATTTTTTAATATAGTTTTAAATTTGTCTTAATTTGAGCAAATATGCATGGGCATTCATGAGCATTCCTAAATGCACACCCCTGGTACCTGCCAAATTTCAAGTCACTGTTCAAGCAAAATGCCGTGTACGTTTTTGATATGACATGATCAAACCCATCTATCTTTTCAACCTGTATTCTTGGCAACAGCCAAACCACTTAAACTCAAAAACAACAGCAGCTTCAAGCAAGTGTCTTACTGAATGCAAAATTTTAGACTGACCAGTTGAAAAAATTAAAAGGATAAAAATTGAAATTCTCATCTTCAGTGTTTGCCACTGAACAATGGACCTGGGTTTTTCTTTCGCTTCCTAGCAGGAGCCAGAGAAACTGGTGCTCTGTCCAGAGGACCAAATTAGTTTCATACTTGTCATGTGCATTTTTTTAACAAAGAGCACATGCCATTAACAATTTTATATGTGTATTACTTAATCTTACTTAATCTTTTTATGCCTCTGGCAGCAAATAACTTGCTAAGTAAGAGGGAAAGCACACAGAATCCAGGTACCAGGTATCTCTTGTCAAATATTGGCTTTTTAGTTATGAAAATTATATCCTTACATTCTCCCAGGAGAGCAAACAAGAAGACTAAATTCCAGCTTCAGGAATAGTAGGGGATGACCCAATTCGACATAGTTTTCCCATCATATTTCTACATTGTTTCTGTGCTGTGCCCAGATGCTTCATCCACATAGAGCTGACTCCAAAGTTGCTCAGCTGAGGGGCAGCCACTTTTCACATGACGGGAGAGATGAGAACCACAAACTCTGGTCTACAGGAGGCAAAGACCCTGTAGCTGGAGGCAACCCCAGCTCCAAGGGCTACAGAGTAGGAGACATCTCTGTTTGTCAGTAGGAGAGCATCTACTGTTCTTGGCCTGTCCTCTGCTTCCTGCCCTGAGGGGTCTTCCTCTTTGCCTTCCCACTCTGACCCTCACCTTTTCAAAGGAAGGTTTACTGAAGGTTGTGCAAGGAGACACTCTGCGCCCTACAGGCCTGGACCAAGAGCTCCCCTGACCCCTTTTCCTCTGCTCTTGCACACCAAGCCCAACCTTCCCAGATTGCTTCCACCCAAACTTGATATGCCTGGCTTGACCGATCAACCTGGTCCCTTGAGACAGCTCTGCAATCCGGAGTAGCAACCAAGGCTGTAGGGCTGTATGAAACAACCCTATTGAAAAGGAGTGGGTTTCCAATTCAATAACAATCCAGTGGCAGCAAAAATTGCTTCCCTGAAAGCTGAGACAAATTTAGCCTGATCAAGGGTTAAAGGCCACCAGGGTGTCACACCTTACCTGTTGGGCTGTGATAAAGGTAGTTAAATTACTTGGGGAGAAATAGATCCTCATAGATGTACTAATTGCAGTGCTTCCAAATGAAGGAAGCAGTGAGGACACAGCAATTTGGGGTGGAATCCGTGTGACTTCTGCTCTTATACTGGGCATGTAATTCAAGACCTGTTAAATTTCAACACTCTGTTCATGTTGGGCTTTCTCATCTCTGAATCTCAGCATTAAATACAGAGATTCTTTTTACTGTACTGACCACGCTCTGAAATGGAAAAGTCCTCATCTGCAAGCATAATTTTAATTCAAGTTGGTTGCTTGTGGTAATCTATGGACAATATTCATCAGACGGTGGTTTTATCCATAATCTACTTCTGTCTATAGCAGGCACTGAAATACACATGAAAAGTATGCAAAATTTGTTTTGAATGATTGAATCTAAAAGGAGTGGGGGCAGGATTGCTAAGAACAGACATCTTTTTAGCCATGGTTTTCACTGAAATGTATCTGCTCAAATTCCCTAGGCCTGACATCTTCCCAGTTGGTGGTGAAGTTTTAGTATTGATTTGAATTAAATGGAAATAATTTCATTAAAACATTTAGATCTTTTTGCTTGAATTATTTAAATATTCTTGATGTGAAAACATGCCAAAAATAAAACCAGGAAAAAACCCCAGGAGGATATTTAAAAAGTGTAAAAGAGAGGTTATAAGGAAATAACTTTGTATACTTTTTTAGTATAATTGTTTTATTTTTATTATGATACCTCATATTTCTTTAGAATTTCTAGGTATACTGGTGCCATAGTTATGTGAGTGGAGACAGCTGCATTTTTAAAAGCATCTAATAATATATCATCTTAAAACATATGTAACATCATCTGCTGGCTTCAGAAAAAAAACCTCCTTTTGCTTGTCTTTGCTTGTCTGGCATTGGCCAGCCTCCCCCACAGATCATCCCTCGAACTCTAAAGAACAGTGTGAACAAAGCTAATAAAATCCATACTCTGCCTGGAAACTGCATGATGCAGAATTACGTTAAGGTCTTCAGCAGTCTCTTCAGTCTATTTTGTAATGTACTGGAAGCAAAGAGCAAATGAGAAAGATTCCTTTTTTATTTTTCTTGCTTTTTTTTCCTGCCGGATATTCCTATCGCCAACAGCCGTCAGCGTGAGTATCACCATTGACAGAAATATCTCCTGCTGGGCCATCTAGTGCTTTGAAGTGCCTGGCATCTCTCTGACTGCATGTTGACCACCATTTTGGAGCTCCTGGTATGTGGATGCAAACCAAGCAATGTGATGACAGGCTAGGGATTTTCTGTGTATTGACAGCAAGAGAGCTAAACATGAAATTAAACCATATAGGAGTTAATATTGGACTGCTTTCTTGTAACCAAAACACCATGTACTTCACTGTATGTAGGATTTAAATAGTGCAGCAATGCCCACAGCTTTCTGAGTCATGCTATCTCTAAATTCTGTAGCAAATTCAAATGAATTAAGCTTTCTAAGATTTTCATTAACCAAAATGTGACAATGAGTGAAAGAATTATGCAACTGAGACTTGTGAGGCTACAAAATAGGAGTTGCTAGGGGTGAAGATTCAGAAATGTCATAGCAGAGTGGGAGAAAGTTGAGACTTCTGCTAACTAAAAAGAGGTAAGAGAGTTTGGGATTTAAAACTGAGATGACTGACATATTCAGCCCCACACAGAGCTACATTATCATCTTTTGGTGGCTGCATAGGAGTATGTAGAACAAACATAACGTTTGGGGACATTATTTTCTCACTTTGTCAACAACCACTTTCTCTTGTATCTTGCATGTATCATATGCATGTTAGAAACACCATGCTATTACTGGTGTCTCAATACATTACAGTCACGGTTTAAACATACACAGTTGTTGATATTAAGGAACACAGAAGTAGATGGGACGTCCTCAGTCACCAATCCCAGTTCTCTCTTGTCATAAGTAAACAAACCATATAATCACTTTCATCAATTGATCTAGCTACAGCAGGCACTAATTAAATTTTCATCTCCTATTAAATTCAGCATCAGTGAAGAAGAACTTAGTTGAATATTTCAGCTAAAATTGTTATTCTTGACATTTAAATATTCATCATTAAGCTTCAGAGTTAGAAGCCTATTCATAGAAGGGAATTCAGGTTCTCTCTACATAACTGTTGATAGTAAAGGTCTTTTCTTTAGTTTCTATTTGGGTTTGGAGGGTGTCCTTATAGCCATAAAGTCTGGAAACACAGCTGTTTAAAATGAAAAATTTAATTCTTTATCATTGTTGGCTGATAACTGATTTAAATACAGAAAGCTAGTGCTTTCTGCACATGGTTAATTTATATCCTTCAGTAAAAGAATCTGTGCCTGTAGAAATTAAGTCATGAGGCAAAACAACTATTAGGAAAGTTACACATGGAAAATGAAACTAAGAAAGGAAACACACTGTTTTCCTCAGTGATTAGAAACAATCCCTTTATTGATTGCTTTTCTTTGTGGCAGACCAGTCTTGGTCTTTATTTGCCTGTTTTTTTCTTTGATGCAATAGACAGTGACAGTGAAAGAGCTTCAGAGCTTTTCTGCATTTGACCTTTTTACAGTTGCATTGGAATTATTAGTTATTTGAATTGTTGATGTTTAATGGTAAATATATTTAAAATAAGGGTTAAATTAAGGTCATTGGTAACTAATCTGAATAAACAACCTCTAGTTATAGCCTAAATGACTCAGAGAGACTATGAAGTCCATTGCTGTGCAGAGGGACACATTAATACACTGTAGCTCTAGGGACATGTCCACATTACAGTTAGAAGTGTCTGCAGCATAATCTAGAGATTCTCAAATCAGCAAACTAGCTCGAGGTAATACTAGAAGTCTAATTGCAGTAGTACTGTTCCTGTGTGGGCTAATTTACCTTACTTTCACTGTGGCTGTAGTGCACAGTTGCTCTGAGTAACCTTTGGCTTCCCATTTGTCCAGCAATGTGGAGAATTGAATTAAATAACCAGATGTATTTCCTGCTTATCTTGATTAAAAATAAGGGCCTACTGAAAATTCATTTATTTCACC
Source organism: Pelecanus crispus (assembly GCF_030463565.1). Classification (NCBI taxonomy): domain Eukaryota; kingdom Metazoa; phylum Chordata; class Aves; order Pelecaniformes; family Pelecanidae; genus Pelecanus; species Pelecanus crispus. The sequence continues at coordinate 83,577,837 of NC_134676.1, read as the reverse complement.
CTGTGAACACTCCAGGGTATTGCTGGATTTCTTCTCACTGTTTCCACATCTCAGGACTTGAGAGGTGACCCATGCCACATTAACCAGCCTGTGAGGTGCCTTCTTGAAGGGTTAATGGACAATGCAAATCTGTTTTCTATAGGGAGGTCTATCATTAAAATTCAAAATGTTAGAATAAAATATCCCAATTAATGCAATATTGCCACAGACTGGTCATGTGTTAACAGACTAGCAGGTAGGTGTTGTCTCCCTATGGGTTCTACAAGTGACATGGTCCTGTCAAATAGTTATGAAAAATGAAATGAAAGATTGCTGTAGTGGCTTCAGTGGCATAAAAAATTGTTATGTCATTAGGTTTTTATCAGCTGTTTTGGAACATTTAATAAAACTTGTCTTATTCATCTGTACACGGCTTATCTAATATGAAACTAATTTAATTTCTTATCCTGCATTTAACTGTAGCTGCTCTAAAAACAGTAGAGAACGTCCCTGTGGCTATTTGAAAAAGTCCAGTCAACAAGAGCTCAGCATATTTTTACTGGGCTGTCAGATAAATCTCTCTATGGAAGTTGCCATGTTCACAGAAATTCAATAGAGCACAGCTTGGTACTCCATATACCACATGGAGTCTTCCTGAGGATTAAACCCATGTCTAGTTAAAATGTAAAGTTAGTTTTAGAAAATATGCAAAAAGTGATTATTTGAAAAAAATATTACAGGATCAATAAGAATCAAATTATATTGGTCAACAAGTCTGGATTTGGTTTCTTTAAAATAAGTATCTTATATTACTTACATATGATCAGAGGATCATGAGAAAAAGAAAGGGAATTTTAACTATTAATGATTAAAATCAATCAGTATTTTGTGAGCACTGTTTCATTTACTTTAATGCTTGCAAATGTGTATTTTAATATGGAGCTCACACACTGGTATTTTAGATTATGTTTTCAAATATGAGTACAACGATGTGCCTTAAAATTGTGCTCACTCACTGTATTGTATGAAGGGGAAACTAGTGTGATTGCAAAAATCAAGCAACTGCATATGTAAGTAGGTCACAAACAATCCCAATGTATATACCTTCATGTAAAGGCTTATGTATTTTGCAGATACACCTTTGTGCCGCATTAAATTTATTTTCACTGTGTTTATACAAGCAGATGTTTAATCACTCATAGATCTGTCCCATTCATATACAATAGATAATATTGGCTTGTATGGGATAGGAATCCAAGAGAAGGCACTTATTTCTAAATGCCATAGTGCACGCTGTACCTGCTGCTGCACAGAGTGCTGACAGGCAATGTGCATGGTGCAAAAGTACATGTTGTTTGCAGTATAACGACAATGTCTTTGAAGAACAGCCTTTTTTGCTTAAATTACCTGTAACAGTAGTACCACTTTGGAGAATGGTGCTTCAACAACACAGAACTGGGCTAAAAGAGAGCAGGTTATGATGAGTTACCTTATCTACAACATTCATGAGCCTTCATTCTACATCATTCTGGTTTACTGACCACACAGCTGCAAAAATATTAATTTATCTAATCCATTTGAGATTGAATTGGGGTTGATAAAAATTGGATTAGACTCCTAGTTTTTAATATTCTGATAATTTCAATCCAGGTTACAGCAGTATTTGGGCATCCTTTTCTGTGCTTGCTTAGTCTGAGATTTGGATGCTCCTCATTTCTGTGACTCCCTTGCTGGTCAACAAATACCGGAAAACTTGTGTGGGTTATGGTTTGTTGTCCAAGCTGGAGAACCTTTGCTCTGAAGAGCCCTGGCCCCAGGCATTCTGGTGCTGGGATGGTGACAGTGTACCTACAGAACTCACTGGTGTTACAGGAGCAGAATGAATCCCACTTGCATTTTTCCTCCAGAAGGAATAAAGAAAATCATGGTAAACTCAAGGCCTTTATATACAGAATAACAAGGGATGCTGCTAGATCCCTATCACTTGAGATCTACTTTTTGAGAAATGAAAGCTCAGTTACTAAAGAACAGCTGAAAGTTTTTCCATGTTCATCCAGCGCTTTTTGCCTGTCCCTGGGAAATGTGCATCCTGTTCCTCCAGAAATACCAAATGGAATAATGACATTTGTGGGTGCTACATTTACTATCAAAATAATACTGCAACACTTGCTCTCATGTACAATTATGTGTACTGTGGATATAAAGAGGGAGAAGGATTCTTTATATATATATATATGCTGTGTGTGTATATATATATATGTAAAATGTATATGTATATATACTTCACGCTTTCATGAAGGCAGAAGTCACTCTGAAAAAAAAAAAGACTGCACAAAAGTAGAGGCCAGACCCTAAGCTGTTGTGAAGTGCACAAGCCTGCAGATTAGATGAGAGCTCTGGAAGTTGCTTATGCAGAATCTAATTTTGAAATCCACTTCTGCACGTTCAGATAGGGAGGGGGGTATGGGAGGGACTGCAACATTTTGCTTATGGAGAGCATCCTTTTTGTGATCTCTGCCTGCAGCCCATGGGGGGCTGTTTCAACTCTGCTCTTGAAACACAGATCAGGTATTATTGCCAGCACACATTCTTTCCCTTTCAAAAATTTCACAAGTTCAGAGTCACGATAGGAGCTATAGCTTCTGGCAAAATTACGGTGCTATTACTTTTTTTTTTTTTCAAATCTGTTTGCAACTATTCAGCCAAGAGGTCTAGGGACTTATGAAATGGCAAAAGCTGTGACAAATGTATTTTATTAATATCAGTTTCTTAATATTAAGAGAGTGAGGGGGGAATGAAGAGAGAACAACAAATAGACATAAATGTGGTGCTATTTTAGTGGGTGGAAGTTAAACAAAACCTGTTTTGACAATCTTTTACTTACAACCGGAATTCTGAACACTTTTTATCACTCCAGTTCTCTCTGAGCCATAAAAACCCCAAACACACCCCGCCCCCCCACCCCAATCCATTACTAAGTTTTAGTCTTTTCATATCTAGGTTCACAGTTAGTTTTAGCTACCAAGGGCAAGGCTTGGTGTGGTTACTTAAAAAACATCTGAGGACCTTCAAGTCATCCACGCACCTTCTAGAAGCACAACCAAGAAGAAAGCAGGGTGTGACTCAAAAGTATTGAGTATTGTTTCTCTCCTGGCATTGCTCTCTTCAGATTGGAGGCTGCTTCATGGCCCCAAAGAGTGTTTGAATAAATTAGAGCTTTTCTACCAACTTGTGCCAAGTTCCCCACACTGAGTAGCTTCCAAAGTCCCCTTACTGGAATTAACCTCCTTTATTACATGGCTGCTATTCTGAGTAATTGTGTACACATTGGGAAAGTTTTCCACTGAGGATTTAAATATCACTGTGCGGGATCAGGAACTAAACTACAGCACAAACTGAGATCTTGACAGTGCCTGGGAAATGCACTTTGGCAAACTACAGTCTTCTTCCAGGTAGATGTTTGCTAGTCTCCAAAATCCCAGTTTGCAATACCCATAGCTGGTTGTAAGTGGCAATACCTCCTTAGAAGGCTAAAAGAGTGAACTTTTTTCAAGAAAGCATGTGGGGAATTAGAAAAGTGATTCTTGCCTACTTGTGTCCAACTCCAGCCAAAAGCAAGAGCTTCTGTAAAGAGAGCACTAAAAAATCATAAAGTATATTTTTATGGCAGAATAAATACTTCTCGTGGATTGGAATTTCCTGCCTCTGGTGAGATGGGAACCTCGTGCTATTCTTCCTCAGCACGGTCAGAACATTTCCTGTTTTTGCAGATCATCCAAAGATTTTCTGTGTCACACTTAACATGTTTTCCAAGTCAAGTTGGCAAAAGTGTATTTTAAGCAAAGTGCAAAGCACAGTAGGATGTACTATATAGTGCCATCTGCTGAAAAGTGAAGTGCTCCCACATAAGAATAAAAATTTGTGCATTTTCCATTAATGCAAAAAAGAATCTTGAGACAGGATGGTATTTGCTGGCTATGGGCAGGTCCCATTCATCCCCATTTAGAACCACTATCTCAGTTTACATGATGAACGTGAACAGCCAATTCTGGAGTTGATGGCATTGTGAATGACGGTGTGAATGATTCCCAAAGAAGACACTTGAACACATATGGAACATATTTGCAACACCAAGACTCTACATATACCGTTTAAGAGATTTTGCACCCATCCTAGAGAATGATCCTCATTTCAGGTACAGATATTACGTGAAAAGAACCTGTGCAGATGTAATTTACATGTTTAGTAATCTTACTCCACAAAAGCCATTGTGTAGCCAACACATCAAGTCTGCTTTCTGCTTTGCTGTTTCAGTCTAAGACCTAAGACCTTAAGGCAGGCACATTGCTGACTGTTTTTATTAGTAATTTTTAGGTTTTGGTCCTTTGCTTTTAGAAAATCACTGAAGTCTTTAATGCTGGCTCCTTCACTGTATTACTCAATTGACTAAAGGGATGACCAGTCAACACATGTTGTGTGAATAACCCTGAAGATTTTTGTAAGACAGTAGACCTGGAATAATAACTTGCCTAACTACAATGCCTTTGAGAAGCAAGACTAGTCTTAAAGAAAAAGGCTGTGTTTTATGATAACACAGGAGACAGAAGGTTTCAATTGGAATTTTTGCACAAAAGTCTTGTCTGTACAGGAAAGCTCTCTTACTTAAGAATTTAAGCAGATACATTTATAATGATATAAACCCATGTTTAGACTCCTATTTTGGTAGAAAATTTGCTTTTGAGGATTTTAGTTTACGCTCTTGTGAGAGGGCTTAAGCTACATTGTACAAGCAATTAATACCAAAATAAGGCCCTCCTTGTGCAGATAAACTGTTAGAGTGTGAAATGCTCCTAAAAACTTTCATTGTCCTTGCTGGATGACAGGTTATTCCATAATCTTTCAAGTACAAGTTTATCAATCTATCAGACTATGCAAAGATTCTAATGTTCAGTTAACTAGCTGACTGCAAATTAACTATTGCACTGTATTTTTTAAACTTTGACTGGAAGAAAAAGATGGATATGTTATCCTAGGGTAACAGTCATAGATTGGAGACTGTATGCGCAGCTAGTAAGTAGATACCCCAGTTCACTGCAAGTTTTCATCTTGCAATGGATTTAAAATATTTGCAGTATTTACACCTACTATGTATTCCATCTGTTTGTGTTTGTGCTGTTTGCTTAATGTTGACTTGTGTTTAATTCCAAGAAGAGCAGACTAGCTCACTGGTGGACTGGAAATTGAACAATAACTTACATATAGCTTCATCCACTGAGATCTAATTGACCAATTCAGGTGTGATTCCTTTCCAGTTTATTGCTTATCCCGTGGAGTGTTATTGTGTGGCTGTCTTCACAGGGGTATAGCTGTGTCCTGGTTTCAGCTGGGATAGAGTTAATTTTCTTCCAAGGAGCTGGCATAGTGCTGTGTTTTGGATTTAGGATGAGATGAATGATGATAACACACTAATGGTTTAGTTGTTGCTAAGTACTGCTTATGCTAGTCAAGGACTTTTCAGCTTCCCATGCTCTGCCAGGTGCACAAGAAACTGGGAGGGGGCACAGCCAGGATAGTTGATCCAAACTGCCCAAAGGGCTATTCCATACCATATGACGTCATGCTCAGTATAGAAACTGGGGGGGGTTGGCCAGGGAGCAGCGATCGCTGCTTGGGAACTGTCTGGGTATCGGTTGGTGGGTGGTGAGCAATTGCATTGTGCATCACTCGTTTTGTATATTATTATTACTATTATTATTATATAGTTATTATTACTAGTACTACTACTACTATTTTACTTTATTTCAATTATTAAACTGTTCTTACCTGAACCCAGGAGTTTTTTCTCACTCTTAGTCTTCTGATTGTCTCCCCCATCCCATCGGGGTAGGTGGACTGAGTGAGTGTTTGTGTGGTACTTAGTTGCTGCCTGGGGCTAAACCATGACAAGTTGCAACTTGTATCCTTGAGGGGCCTACAGGCAGGGATGCTGAAACAAAGAACTTTCAAGTGGATGAAAAAACATCAGTTGTTGGACAGTGGTCTGAGACACTCAAAAGATTACAGGAATGGGTGCAGCCATAGGAGCAAGCCAGACCTCTCCAATCTTTATGCAACATAGGCACTATGTACCATATAGAAAATTCTTTCTTGCTATGCATTCTTCTTGCCCTTAAACATACACAGTATTTTGCTTTGGAAAGACTATTTTCAGTGACTGCATTCACATATTGGTCCAACCACTTTTAGGTCTTGCAAGTTATTTGCATATAGGTGGAACTGACTGGATCAGTCACCATTTGCTATAAGCAAAGTGCACCAGTATCCTGGCTTAAGGACAGCTGGAATCAGAACTTATTGCTCCACAAAGGGGTGTAGTGTCTGGAAAAACCTGCAGAGTTGGTTTTCAGAGGAGGAGAGAGGAAGAATAAAATCCACTGTGAACAGCGACATATTTTTCTTCCTCTATAACAAGTTACTATACAGTTCCTCCATCTTGCTATTTTCTTTTTGATACTTTTCTCTGCTCTCATTACATTTTTATATCCAATTATTTTTATTTTTATGAAACTCTTTTCACTGTGCTGGCTTTCAAACTAGTGTTCCTGAATCATATTATATTTTTGCAGAAAATGACCCAGGGAAAGGCCCAAAGACAAAATCTCAAGTGTCTTCATAAAAGTCATCCCCTAAATCTTACTCTTTGCCTTGAAAAAACTGAACCAAAAAGCAGTGCATAACACCTCCAAAACTAGAAATACATTACAGGTAAATTATGGTTGCCTTTTCCCCATAAAGAAGGAGGATGTGCAAAAGACACACATGGAAAGATGCAGTGAGGGAGAGGAAGGGATGGAGCAGGAGAAGGGATCAAGAAGTCCCTGGGGAGTGAGAGTTTGGTCTTTGATGTGGGGGAGATGGGGCACCCCACTGTGCCGCCTGACAAAGGACAATATTGGAACTTCTCATGAATGCCTGTTTGTTCCTCTATTGAAAAGGGCAACAGAGGTTGAAAGGCATCCCAAATGGAGTATTTGGGTGTGTGGTTTCCTACGCATTACACGTTTTTGTACATTCTACAGGAAAAAACAGCCATGGTGGAGCCACACCAAAAACACTTGTGAGGCATCAGTCCCTCCGCTCTGGAAAGAGGACACGGTGTACTTTTTCCTTCTCTCTTTCAGATTGACCATTCTTTCTTTGCACATAAAAAGGCAAAGACAAAAATCAAAACAAACCATTTTTCAGTTCAAAATTGCCTTCTAATTTCAAATTATCTTCCATTAAGCCCTAACGGTATTGATAAAATTTTGGTTTTGGGGGGAAAAAAAAAAAGTGGCTAAAACCTGCTTTGGATGAGCTTTGATTTTTCTTTTTAAAGTAATTACATTGTCAAAAAGCTTGCTTCTGAACAAGTAGATGGGCTAATTTGGTACACTAGTTTTTATTTTTAACACATATCAATATTGTACATAATACTGCTCTGTCAATGACATACCACATAAATTGCTTGCCTGTATCTTCATGATTCATTCTATCTGGAAACTTGCTCTTTACCACTGGCATTGGCAAAAGTGCTTCGGCTCACAAATGCATACAAGGAATGGCCTAAAGTCCAGCAGGTGGGAACCCGTCAACATATACAAACTTAGTGAAGACTCCCCAGTTGAATAACCACTCAAATTTATTTCACACATAGTTGGTTTGAGATCTTCTTGCAGTAGGTGCTGGGTCATGCCCCAAAACATGACCCATAACAGAGCATCCTTCCCCACAAGTATGCCAAAGACACAGGATGCAGATTTGTGGCCAGCTGGTAGACCCCACACCCTGACATTAATTTAACTGCTCACACCCAGGGCTCACTTGGGATGGGGGAGTGGGGAGCTGGAAAAAGTTAAAACCACTTTTCCAAAGTCATTGTCTTCAGCTGTGCTAAGCACAAATCTGGTACAGCTGAGGATCTGGCCACCTGTGATTAAAGCCATTTCCATCAGATTGAAAATGGAGGCAAAACTAATGAGGAGAAAACAAGAGACAGTGGAAAAACAAAAGCAATGTGGTTTTAATTTACTTGTGTAAGGTCCAAATTATGTGCTGTGTTGTCTGAAGTCAAATGGAGTGTCTGACAGTTCAGAGCACTGCTGTTTTGCAAGAAAACTCCACTGTTGTCTCAAATACAGCACGCCTTAAAATTTCCTATATTTTGTGTTAGCAACCAGGTATGCCTACAATTTTATTGAAATTCACTTTCCTTAGTTTTCATATTTCTCAAGCTGCAGTAGTTGGCAAAATTACCTCAGACAGATTCCTGTGCAAGACCTGCTGCCACACTTGGCATTAATTTTTTCTGTGGTCTGTGGTTAAATGCAGTCATAGCTGCATTTAGAATGCATTTCTAAAGGCTGCATTTTTGTAATCTTCATGATATAACTGCAGTGTGATCCACCCCAACTCATCTATGTTGGGATGGCTGCTGTGACCATCTAGCCAAAACTAGATAACTAAACAACTTTTTCATTCACAGTTATAATTCATGCAAAGAAATAAAGGAAATTTTCAAACACTAACATATGAATTCTCACCATGTTCCTGCTATCAGGTGACATTACTAACTTGAAAGCAGAAGAATAATCTCATAAAAAATTAAAAAAGAAAGTTTCAAAATGAGAGAAAGAAATATAAGCACAATTCTCTAAAACTGTGATTCAGAAATCCCAGAATCTGGGTGAGTGAAGAATTATTTAAAAATTCTTTCATCCTCTTGAGGCTTTTCTTGTAAGTTTTTCAGTGATTATTATCTCTCTTTAGGCTGGAAAATATAAAGTGGTATTTTTAAAGATATATTAATGCTTTTTTTTAAATCTTAAAAAGAAAAAATGCAGTTATTGCAAAATAAATAAAAAACCCCAACCAAAACCGCAAAGGGGGGAAAATATTTTTCTGTATTGCAAAATTTCAATTGTATCCATTAGACTGTTCTGCTTTAGTGGAAACACGTTTTTCAGTGTACTGTTTTATAAGGACAAGATGTCTTCCAAAGGGGACTGGACAAGCTGGAGAGGTGAGCCTGTGTGAACCTCATGAGGTTCAACAGGGCCAAGTGCAAGGTCCTGCACCTGGGTTGGGGCAACCCCCAATATCAATACAGGCTGGGGGATGAAGGGATTGAGAGCAGCCCTGCCGAGAAGGACTTGGGGGTACTGGTGGATGAAAAGCTGGACATGAGCCGGCAATGTGCGCCTGCAGCCCAGAAAGCCAACCGAATCCTGGGCTGCATCAAAAGAAGCGTGGCCAGCAGGTCGAGGGAGGGGATTCTGCCCCTCTGCTCTGCTCTGCTGAGACCTCACCTGGGGCACTGCGTCCAGCTCTGGGGCCCTCAGCACAAGGACATGGACCTGCTGGAGCGGGTCCAGAGGAGGCCACCAAAATGATCCGAGGGCTGGAGCCCCTCTGCTGTGAGGCCAGGCTGAGAGAGTTGGGGTTGTTCAGCCTGGAGAAGAGAAGGCTGCGGGGAGACCTTATTGCTGCCTTCCAATACTTAAAGGGGGCCTACAGGAAAGATGGGGAGAATCTTTTTAGCAAGGCCTGTTGTGACAGGACAAGGAATAATGGATTTAAACTAAAGAAGAATAGATTTAGACTAGACTTAAGGAAGAAATTTTGTACAGTGAGGGTGGTGAAGCACTGGCACAGGTTGCCCAGAGAGGCAGTGGAGGCCCCATCCCTGGCACCATCCCAGGCCAGGTTGGACGGGGCTGTGAGCAGCCTGATGTGGTTAAAGCTGTCCCTGCTCACTGCAGGGGGTTGGGCTGGGTGACCTCTAAAGGGCCCTTCCAACCCAAAGCATTCTATGATTCTATATAAAAAGATCCTTAACTACCCAAATATAAAATATTGATTTTAAAGTCTAAAAATATTACTATCACATTTAGTGGCTCTATATGTTTTATAGCAGAAAAAAAAAGAAAAAAAAGAAAAATTAACAAAAACTTCCTCTGCTCTAGTATCATGAGGATAAGTATGCCATTGGATGCAGAGTGATAGGACTAATACATATGAAGAAATTAGTCATGTTTTAATCAGTTCCTAGATTCAAAATCTGCACTGTATAAAAATATTTGAATATAAACTATTTTCATTGTTTTACTCTTAATACGAATTTCTGCTTAGCTCATTTCTAGGAGTCTATTTCTGAAGTTTAATTCTGTTTTTCTACAGTTTAAGCTTTGTGTGACCTTTCACCTCTCACTTGGAGCTATTGTGCTGGATTTCACGTCTTTAAATCTTCCAAGCACTGATTCACACATCTAAATCTCCAGCAAAATGTGGGCTTAAAATGCATTGTTCCCATCAGAAGAGAAACTTTGCTTTTGTAAAGTGTGAACAGCTGTGCAAAATACTGACCTAACGTTAGAATTAATGTCAAGAACAAATGTCCAGGCTTTTTGATTTTTAGGTTTCTAAGCTGGAGTATCCCAAGTGTGACAAGCAAAGAAAACCAGAAGGGAAAAAAGAAATTAGATGAAGCTTATACCTTCAAGTAACAGCAAAATGTCAAACAATAGTATTCAGATATTATTTTGAACAAAAATATGGAAAACATTTAGTGTCTTCTACAAATTACTATTTTTGCAGGGGTATACAACATATGTGCAATTTTTTAATAATTATTTTGCTTAGATTAGTCCATTAAGAGATACCAGGTGGAAACTATCAATACAAGGCAACAATGTTTCTGAGGTTGTCTTTCTGGAAAAAAGTCACAGTTTAGGTTAGTACTATGGAAGCATATTGCTGTTTGTGGAAGGAATATATCTGAACTGCTTCCAATCTCTGAGACAGCTTAGTATGAGACAAACACAAGAAGCCTCTTAATCTCAAATGGACAAAAGGACACTTCAGAGAAGTTCTAGCCAAGTTTTTTTTCTTCTCTCCTTTTTTTCAGAAAAGGAAAGAGGTCTGTCTCAGATCTGATCTTTCATATTTAATGTTGAACTGGTATTCCTGTAGTTGCATTTTTATCTCTGGCTAGTTCTTATTTGGATACTGCTTTCATGTTAATCTTAAAATATTCTCTTCCCAAAATAAACGGACAAGGGAGAATCAAAGGAATTCTCTCCCTGAAGCATTACCAAGAAAAATGCGGGCAGGTAGGAAGCAAATGTAGTGCAGAGGATGCAGCAATGCTGGTTTTTTTGGGTAAGGAATGGAAGGAAAACGAGATGGTTTCTGGAGCTCAAGGACATTTGTGGTATTGAGAGAATACAAGCCATAGGACGTAACTGCAGATAGCTGTTAGACATATGTGTGAGTCTTTGGTGAACCCATGAATAAGAGAAATGCATCAAGCTACACCATGACTTGAGTGGAAACATCTTGAAAGGATTGCTACATGAAATAATAATTTAAATACAGAATCCTTTTTATATTTTCCATAGAGTTACATGTTCAATAAAATAAAAGTAGTTATTATTTCTAAGTATACAAGACTGCAAACAGGAAATTGGTAAAGGTTAAACTTCTTATACCAAAAGCCCAGATACTGCAATCAGAATGGAAGCCACAGGCTAAGATACTGTCCTCGTTTCAGCTGGGATAGAGTTAATTTTCTTCCTAGTAGCAGGCACAGTGCTGTGGTTTGGATTTAGGATGAGAAGAATGTTGATAACACACTGATGTTTTAGTTGTTGCTGAGTACTGCTTATGCTAGTCAAGGACTTTTCAGCTTCCCATGCTCTGCCAGGTGCACAAGAAACTGGGAGGGGGCACAGCCAGGATAGTTGATCCAAACTGCCCAAAGGGCTATTCCATACCATATGACGTCATGCTCAGTATAGAAACTGGGGGGGGTTGGCCGGGGAGCAGCGATTGCTGCTCGGGAACTGTCTGGGTATCGGTCGGCGGGTGGTGAGCATTTGCATTGTGCATCACTTGCTCTGTATATTGTTATTATCATTATCATCATTATTATTATAATATTGATATTATTATTATATTGATATTATTATCATCGCTATTTTACTTTATTTCAGTTATTAAACTGTTCTTATCTCAACCCAGGAGTGTTTCTCACTCTTAGTCTTCTGATTCTCTCCCCCATCCCATCAGGATAGGGGGAGTGGGCGAGCGGCTGCATGGTGCTTAGTTGCTGGCTGGGGCTAAACCATGACAGATACACACATAGAAGGAAAGCTAAGTCATGCAACACATGTTATTTAATGCATTTTACACCCAACGCTGATTTATGTGCAAATTATGCTTCATGCAAAATATTTAACTAGCTGGTGAAGTTATGGTTTTAAACCAGATTTTATTAAATGATTTCTGACTTTTGAAGACAATATTGGTTAAACGCATATATACATGTATATAAAACATTAAATATATATTCATTGATTTATATATATTTCATAGAATATCAAAGAGGTAGCATCAATCTTGTTCAGTTTCCACTGACTCCCCTAAAAATATTTATACTTTTATATAAAGTTGCAATTCTGTGAAACTTTACATTAGTCACAAATTGTGTCAAGAAAGAGCTGCTCAGCTGAGGGTATTCCAGCTCATAAGGGGAGGGTGCATTAAGATAAATTTCCTTTTTTTTTTTTTTTTTTTCTCCCATGGTTGTCCATATTTGTTGTCAATAAATAGATCATATGAATATCAGTCCTGCTAACACTTAGAATGGGCTACTTATTTTTCATGTTATTTGATGGTACTTACATTATTTCAACTCTGTTCCTCTTTCCAAAAGCATAAATTCAGATGTTACGTTCACATGGGGATGCACTGAACTTTGCAACGACACATGGACCTGCTCCTTTTAGGATGGTGATTAGAGTCTTGACCATGCTTTGTGGAACACCAGTTTTCACAAATTTTTTTGAAGTAACATTCTCTTCAACGTCCAGTTTCTAGATGAAGAAAAAAACCCAAACCCAACCCAACAGTATAAGGAGGTTATCTTAGGTGAGGTGATGGAAAAACCTAGGAAGTTGTAAACAAAAAAGCTGTCTTAAACTGCTGTAGTAAAATACTGGTTTTCTAGGCAGGTATTTTGTTAATTTTATGAAGCATCATAAATATCCACAATGATGCGTAAATAAGAGAAAAAAATTATCTTTTGGAGATGGCCATCCACTAACCTGAATCTGCCTTGAGAAAATTAAACTACCTACAAAATATCTTTAAAATTGGAGAAATCAGATCCCAATTAAAAGTATGGGTCATCATCAAGCATTTAAGACTCATGTTTTTGCCTTCTGTTTTTCCTTGATGTCTTTCAGGCATGGCACATCTGACAGCTCTTTTTTAGCCTGTGCAGACCACAAACCTGCAATGCTAGGAAATGCCTTTAGTGGACTCTTAAAATATTTATTATTTAAATGTTTGATCACACCCTATTTGTCTCAGAAGACATATGAACCACACTTCTTCTGCTGCAAAAAATTCTATAAAATTTTTTTTTCCAAAAAAATTAATTAAGATTGACTTTTTGGTGGCAGAGTAGACAGATTTTGCAAAATTATGTTCTATAGAGGGACAAGTAAGGCAAGCAGATGTGCTCTTAGTTTTTCTCACATCAGATCTTTCAAAATGGTATTTTATCTAAAAGCATGAATAAATTCTAAAACAACTTTGGAAAGAAATATACACTCATTCCTTAATTATATACACAATCTAAAAGCTCTACTGAAGAATAACACAACTCAGTGTCTGAGGACTGTAGCTTCCCTACTCTATCCTCCAACATGTCCTTTTTAGCATTCATAGATATTCCACTATGAATGACAGTATTTCAGTTGAAATAATCACCCCTTACATCTATTTCAGATGCTTTGGGTTGCCATTCTTTTACTTTTCCTGACACTTTTCACCACTGGATTTGATTCTGAAATTCTCTCTCCCGTACATCTTCGAAAACCAGCTTTCACTAGTAGACAGGTTTTGCAATGCTTGTACTATCTCAGTTCTCCTTATAATTGTATTTTTCAGATTCCAAAACAATTGGGCAGCTGTTGAGAACTACTGTAGGCATTCACAATTTGTTTCTGGTATTGCTTGAAATAACACAAAGAGAAATATGCAGAAATAATATATTTCTATATTTATTTTCACTTTTCTATGTGCTCCCTAAGCTCACAAATTAGCTGAAGAGTTATAATATCAGGTGAGCATAACTTTTCTGATTGTCTTAGTGTTCTGAAAGTGCTTTTGCAGTGCTAAAAAACACTTTCAGAGAAATGAATGACTTGGCTTTTTAAGCCACTTGTTCCCAACAATGTAAAATGGCGTGGCCTATTATGTCTCAAGAAGATTCAGAGTAATTAAAGGCTTGAATAATTTATTATTGATATTATATATGAACATAGGACAGAAAGTGTAACAGTCCTTATAGATTCCTATTGATCAGAAAACAAGGGTATACACAGGACTATGATTCTTCTATTGAATGGAAAAGAAAAGAGGGTTTACAGGCTAAATAATCATTATCTGAGACCTTTATCTGAAAAGTCATAACATACTTTATTCTTAATATTTAATAGGGAAAATATTTCACACTCACATTTGTTCTGAAATTAGTTATTCATACAATCAAAGCTTGCAGGGTTCTTTTCGTATCAAGCAGTGTTAATTCCTAATAGTAGCAGGACTCATGTGTCAGATTATTAAAACTGTGGTGTTATTTCCTGCAGGTCCGTAATGGTGACGACTTAACACGTAAAGATCATCTGTCTCTTTCAAAATTGAAACCAAGTTTTTCTCACAGCTATACCACAAAGTAATTTTCTAAACTCATGCATAATTTGGTGACTCCATTCAGTTTAAACAAATAAATAACATAGGGCCTGATTATTGTTAGTGCTGTCATATCCTAAGCACTCTCTCTCGATGCACTGGCCAGGATAAATACAAACTAATAAACGGATGGGTTAGTGTAGATAACTGCAGACAAAAACTGATAAGCTATTCCTGTTTGTAGTATTTTATTTACATATTTTAAATAAAGCAACCTATGCAGTATTGTGGGAGTACTTATTCGACATTTTAACCTACTGTCTTTCCCAGAGAAGTTATCAGAGTGTTTAGCACATTAGTTTTACTGAGTGGTCTTCCATTTTTTATATTGTATATTCATGATGCATTTTGGATTAAGATCTGCTTGTTTGACCACAAATTGTGGCACTAACAGATAGAAAAAATGTGCTCATTTCAATGGATTTGGTCCATCTCCTTTGCCAGCAAGGAGTGTTCACTTCAGCATAGTTTCTATTTATATTCCGTGTAGCATAAGCGCTGTAAATGATGGCAAGTTAAGCACTCCCTGTGGAAGACCAGAACTTGTTCCAGTTGCTTGGAATACTAAATCTCTTGCATGTGGCTTGTTTCCCAAAGAATAAATTCTGGGAAGCTGTGAAGGTCTTTGAGTTTGGACAACCTGGTCCGTCATATGCAAATCCTTATTTTATGCCATCCTTTCTCCTTAATCAGATAATTCTTATTGTAATATGTAGCAGTCCTGCTGGTTTGGGTCTGTGGTTTTATATTGCCATGTATCTGACATGTCCAGCTGAAGAGCTGGTGCAGCCCTGTATCCTGCGAGACCTCTCCGCATTGTGCCCAAGAGCAAAACTGAGTTCACAGGTTTTGCTTGAGGCAATTAGTACAGACAGATGCAGATATGCATGCACATCCCCCTAAAGCCTGTAGATCAGTTTTTGGAGAAGGACCATTGTACTGACTGATCTTTCTGGAGTATCTTTTTATGTGCAGATTACACGAGGAGGAGAACATATTACAGAAGTGAGTCCCTTTATACAGCTTATTCCCCTCTGTGAAGATTTATCAGTGGAAAAGCTGCAGGCAGCAAAAACAAGATAGCCTGTGACTGTGTTTGATTTTTACTTGAGAAAAGCTTTACACCATTTCCAGCAAGAAAGCCATCTCAAACTTTGATGAAGGAAATTTTCCTTGGGCAGATGATGTATAGTAATTTTTTCAGCAGATAATAAATATCCTCCCTTACTAATGCATTCCATTTTATTAGCTAGATCAATATTGCTGTAATTTCTAGCCATTAGCATCTCATTGCTGCATAGTACATAAAAATATTTACATTAACACTGATCAAAATTGCAACAGCATATATTAAAATATGAATGACATATAATCAGAATTTTCTGTTTCTACTGCCTCCAGTTATTTGTGACCCCAGATATGAAGTTCAAGTTTACACTTAATAGCACAATTATGTAAATCTGTAATTCTAACACTGAATTACAGCTGGTAATGATCAATAATTATATTTATGTATGATGTGAAGTTAATACTGCCACCATAGATTAATGTAAACAACAAAATTATTTCTGCAGTCAAGAGCTAACAAATCATCATAAACAAAGAGAACTAAAACAATCTCTTTGGAGCTTAATTCCCCCAGCGTAGTAAACAGATTTTTTATTTTCAATGAATGTAAAAACACTGATTAAAGAAAACACATCTCTACAAAAATTGCACAATGGCTGTATCTGTTGTACAGGTTTTTTTAAAAGAATCTTTGAAACAGTTTGTTTGACAGAAAGAAAAATCTGTCCAAAGGAATTTGGATAATAATTTTGTTAGAAGAGTGCTGGGGAAAAATAAACCCTGAAGAAAAAAAGCAGATTAAAAAGCAAACAGAGCAAGGGATAATCAAACACAATATTTCATAACTTTGGAGCTCTTCAGAGTTCACTCACCTGTAATATTGTTCTCTGCTGAGAAGGACAACTGGGAACTGCATAATGGGACAGAGCAGTCCTTGGAGTAGCTGGGAGTTAGCTTGAGCAGGTTATACCAAAGAAGATTTGTCCTGGTTTGTTCACTCTTCAAGAATAAAAAAACAGTTACAATAAGAACTGGTTTTGCCTATCAAAAATTTCCATCTCATCATTTTTCCACTTTCTCTTTGATACTTACTATTAATATACAACAGATTTAGCAGAGAGTGATAGAGAAAGAGGGAAGCGCATGGGAACCTTCTTCTAGGGCCGGTCTTGTCCTGCAAAAGGAGGCTGTGAGGTCACCCAGAGCTGTATGATTTTGTCAGTGCTCCACACTGGGTCTACCACCTAGATGAGGCTGTGTCTGGTTAGTTAGAAAGGCAATCCATCCACACTAGTACCCTGATGCCTCCCTTGCACGACTGGTTAAAAATTTACCTTATAGAAGCTGTAAAACCCAGATAAAGCTGTGGATAGCTAGTTAAACTAGGCTGCACTTGCTCTTCAAGTAAGAGCTTGTATGTCTATCAGCATAAGAAGTAGCCACAGTGCAGAAAGGCACGAGTGGTTAGAGAAGTATTGTTAAGGTATTCTTGGGGAGGAACAACATTTGGTCTGACCTCTAGCAGACAGTTCCTACTTCTCCTATGAGGCACACTTTCAAGAATGGGTATCACGGCAACATGGAAGTAAATACCTTCAAGTACATAAAAATGGGAAAATGGGATCACAGACTCAGAAGCAGGGGAAATAATTATCATATATCTTCAGAAAATGTCAGCAAGCATGGTTTTGGAGCACCAGCTGAGCTTTCTCTACAGTGCCAAGGGACTGATCCAAAATATACCGAGGGCCTTCACTGACTTCATCGAGCTTCGTCTCACTCCTTAACTCAGCTATTTCTCTGATACATATTTTTTTTTTTTAAATTTGTTGCTGCTGTTGGGTTTCTGTATAACCTAGATGAGACTTATGCCTCTATTAAATGTTTCTTTCTGCAGAAGCAGGTCTAATGACAGTTTTTTGCCAAACCCCCCTATTTACAGGCTTGAAATAACTGTAGGAGCACAAGTTCAGTAGGAAGCTTGTGCTGCAGAACACTGAAGGAATATCAGTTGCATGGAAAGTGTGCGTGTTACTTACTAATGGTTTTTTGGGGGGGGGGGGTTGTAGGAACAAGGAGGGGAGCATATCATTATGTTAATTCTTTAAAAAAAATTAGTAATTAATTACAAATAAAATAAAAAATTATTTTGTAGTAGCCCTCTTTTTTGGCACTTGAACAATGGAAGAAAGCTGCCAAATTTATTACTCTTTTTTGATTTGTTGTCAGATGGTGCCCTAAGTGGGCGGAGGGCTGGCTCACAACTTTTATTTTCATTTTTTAGGCAGTTAATATCTACAAGCTGTTGTGAAGATGAATAAATTAGGAACTGAATTTTGAGGAGGGGGCTAAACACCTCTTGCAATGACTAAAATTGCTTGAACAGAATAGTGTGAGCTGGAATCATTTTGGTATACATTTTTTTTTTAAAGTGAAGACCTTGCCTTTCATACTTCTTTTCTCCTTACTTCCCTTCTATCAACAATATTTCCTTTTAAATTAGCTTTCTGACTAGGAAAGCTCGTGCTAAATAAATAGCAAAACATTAAAATCATTTAGCTGTACAATAAAATCAAATGGGGAATCCAAAGGAACAGAAAACAAAACTAAGAGAAACACTCTTAAACTTAAATCAAGTCTTACAACAATATTAAACCTAATCCAGAGTCTTTAGAATAAATTTAAAGCAGACTCAAAGTTTATAAAAAGAGCAAACTGGAGAATTAAAAAAAAAAAAAAGAAAAGAAAGAAGTCCTGAGAACAAGTCTCTGTGAGGCTCAAGGGTACTGATTTAAAAAATTACTCAGACGGCCCTAGTTCCAGTCATGTTTTTTTATTCACTTAACATCTGTGGAAAAAACAGGGAAATCCCATGTTGTGGCAAACACTTTATGAAAGATGTAGTGCCCAGCATTGAGAATGAGTCTGCAGGAAATTTTGCAGAAATGCATGAAAAAAGTCTCCCGAATTCTTTCAATTTATGTCCACAATAATTTCAGGGGAGAAAAGATGTGTATGACATACTAAAACAACAAAGGGGATCAAGTAATTACCTTCAAAATTGAAATAATAATCAGACTGCCTCAAAGGACAAACTGGGTATAGGTTTAGTCCAGGATACTTACCCAGTTTATTTCAGAGTAATGACTCACTCAGAAACCTTCTCCCCATCCACACTCAACTCAAAAACTATGCCAAAAGAAGGAGCCTGGGAAAGTATTTCTTTGGGGATCTTCTGATAAAACTTTCATTAAAAGTTTTTATTATGTCAATATAATCCAGAGTTGTAGCTAATTGTGTTAATGTAAAGAGTCAGTAACCTTTGACATACTAATTATATGAAAGACTATTGTATGATTCAGGTGGAATTTATATTGACCACAGCTAGGACTAGTTTAAAGCAAAACACCTGAAGAGACTTTTCCTTTACCTGGGTCATCATAAACCACAGATTTCCCTCCACACACCATAATATTCCATGGATGCCTCTTTGGTTGTTCCTTATCCTGCAGGAATTATTCATTAGTTGGGGTGGAACAAACAGTTTGCATTTATTTGGTGCTTTTCATGTGGTGAAACAAAGAAGACTGGGTTAGAAAATATGTATATATTTCACCATGAAAGCTTTTATCAGCGTGTCTGAAGTAAATAATTTAAAATACTTTCATTGCTGAGTACAGAATTTTAGAAAACATTCCTGGAAATATGTGACTAGAGCAACCATTAAAAAACAAATACTGTCATTAAGATAATGGAAACACCATTTTAATTTAAGCCATATGCTGAAAGATGGTAGTTAAACTACTGAAGTCACATTTACCACAGTAGAAAATAATGTGGATCACGATACAGAGCATAAGTGCACATGTTACTGAAATTTTTTCCATCTTTCTGACAAATTTGGAAACTGATATAAAAAACTTGTAAAGATGCAGAACAAGTATTCGAAAGTATCATACTTGAGGGCTAGCCAGAGGCAAAGAGAAAAGTCATGGTTTTGAGTTCTCCATTATTGGCCTGTTTTGATAGTTTAACCGTTGTGGAGGATGTGCTTCTGTGCAAGTGTCACATTTGTGAAATACACCTCGCTATCAAATCATTCAAAACGAAGAACCAAAAATATCCTTCCAATGCTTTATGTAAAGAGACATATTGCCAATATGATTTTGAAATGGTGGTCGTGCTGCAAGTTTTGACCCCTGCAGTGCAACACAAGTATGAACTGAAAACTCTTCAGCAGAATATAGCAACCGTCTTAAAATTATCCTCTCAAAGACAGGAAATTTCTGATCAGATGCAAAATAAAATTCAAAACACTGGAATTTTGGTTATGAGAGGTGGCTCTGAGTACTCTGTCAAATAGAGGACCACAATGAACAATGAAAGCATTGCTACTCAAAAAAATAAAGCAGAAAGAAGATTCTGTTTCACTAGTGTTGAATACAGAAAGATGTTGTGGAAAGAGTCACCCAGCCAATTCCTTGTGGGTGAGACATAAAAACAAGATTACAGTGAAAACTGGTTTGTTTAACTCCAGCAATAATAGCTTCATTAAGATGATGATAGCTCATAAACAGATGCAGGAAATGTATTATGGCAGGACAGCAAGGTTGCTTTCCCCTCTCCAACCCTGGTGAGCAGGTAGAAGCACAACAAGGAAGCAATTAGAAATTTGCTCAGGTCTTGGTCAAAGAAATTGTTTTAAAACAAGGACAGCTGTATGTTCAGGAGGTGTCAGAAGCACATCCTGAGACCTATTTTAAAATTAGTAAACCCAGCCAAATTAGTGCGACTGAAATATCTCTGTTTGTGAGGGAATTTAAGAAAAAAAACCCTCACTCTAAGAAAGAGTGAGAGCTGCTGGGAAAGGTGCTAAAACAGACCAACTACTCTGCCGAAACCCTCCCGTATGAAGAATGACTCAGTGGAGGGAAAAAGAAGTTACAGCTTATTTCCACCCACAACCGTCCATCTACGCGTAGATCTACACATGTGCTGAGGGTTGATGTGCCCTTCCCAAGCCTTCTGTGAGTGGAATGAGGTTAGGGGAAGCTTGGTTTGTCTCTGCAGCATGGTCTCTTTGCAGAAGTCAGTGCTAAGTCTGGGACTTTAGGTTTGCTGCAGCTCCTGTGCACCTCTGAAGAACAGCTTCATAGCTCAGAGCTGTGATGAAACCTTCAGTGATTAATGGCATTGGTTAATGAAGAGGGATTGCTGCTCAAACTGTTTTACTATAGTTTCCTGTTTTGTACTGTAGCACGATGCAACACACAAGATATTAATGTAAAGAGACTGAAATATGTCCTGATTTAGTGCATATTTGGCATGCTTCGCCTTGTCCTTGGGGTTGTGGTGGGGTTTTTTTTGTTGTGTTTTTTTTTTTTTTTTGAGTTATGACATTGATTTTGAATGCAGCAGTGAGTAAAATTTAGTAGAGCTTTATTGTTTGTTCTGTAACCTTCCTCTACTGGTTCATACACACAAGCTCCCTCTGCATTATACAGAGGAAAAAAGCCACTGGCAGCTTTATTTTGGGGGATTACTTGGGAATAGTGTTTGCTCCTTGCTTGACCTAAACTGGCCGTGCTTTCTTCCTGTGCTCAGTACCACTTCTTGCAGCTGGAAGGCAGTGCTTCCTAAAGTTCAGTAGTGTCCTTTCTTCTCTCAGGTGACTATATGTGCTTACCTAAAAAGTTGTTACAGTTCACTGAAATTCTCCATTAAGTCTCTGCATTGCGTTCATTTGCTGTAATTTTGTTAGAAGATTCTACCTTTAAGAGGCACATTGTCAATGGGGAGTTAAAATTTGCCCCTTATCCCTCTACTTTAGTATTTCTTACCAGTTAATTCAACACCTGATGTTTCACCTTCGGCGAACAGCATGCATTTGTGCTCGTATCAAAAATAAAGGATGCACTGAGGGTTGAGGTGTTGGTAAGAATATCTAGGGTAAGACATTTGAAGACGAATCAGAAAAGAAAAGTCAATCCAACTGTAGTAACCATCTGAATGAAACTGTGTTTTTAGTACATGCCATGAGTTTCTAACTTTTGCCTAATATACTCCAGAAACAATGTAGAGGATTTACTCAAAACTGTATTGATATAAGTCTTAGAAATCCACAGTTAGCATCTATTATCACGTGTACCATTTACTAGCACTGCCAAAATCCCATTTTTACTCTCAGTACCACATTATGTGTAATGGTTACATGTAAAACAGCACAAGATATCTATCAGATTATTTTAAAATACAAATTTAAATCTTAAGTAATCTTTCCCAAAACATACACCCACTGTCCAATGCAATTCACATCAATGCCTGATATTTCTACAGCAGCACTGATATTATCACTTAAAAGCTGTCAAACAAAGAATGACTGGAAATGAAGAAATCAACTGGAAAAATTATATATTTTCTGCATTGTGATGAAAACCCACCAACAAAAAATATATACTTATTACTTTAAAAAAAAAAAAAATCAGTGATTACTTTGTTTTGCTTACTTCAGTTTCCTTAGGCATAACACCTAATCTTACAGTTTCCCAGCACTTCAGAAATCTGGCATTTGTGGTGCTTTTGCACAGGGAACTGTCAACAGTTTATAGGTAAGCTCAGATTTTAGAAAGAAGGCCTTCAGGGAGGTTGTTTATTTTCTATTTGTTCTAATTCTCCCTCATTGAAAATGTGGAAAACAAGATTTTTCACAGAAATATGCTCAGAAACAGACTTTTTTTTCTAACTATGCCAGAGACCTCTCCCATCCCAATTGGTAAGGAGATAAGGCTGGTGGTCAGACCAAAGCATTAATAAAGCCTGCAACTGTTATTGCAATATAGCAACTTAATTTACAAGTATGAAAGCAACACTCTCCATAAGTCATCTTTTTACCTTTCTGCCATTAGGAGATGTAATGGCATTATCTAGATGACCATTGCTTCCAGAGTAAACCTCCCCAAAATACATTCTGCTTTCACTTTCTTCACAGCACTATAGATTGGCAAAAAAGTTTGTTCTCTTAATGGAAGTTATATTTTTTACTCTCACTGTGCTGTACACATCTGTAAATTACCATGCAAGAAGCTTTGTTTCAAAGTCACTTTGAAAAGCCCATAGTTGATTCATACCTTAAAAATTGTAATTTTACATAGTTAATTGTGTTGCAGATTCCTATCTATCTGGCATACTTCCTCCTTGGTCAGCAAAGGGGCTGAAAGAAATGCTCTGCAATGCCAGTTGTCAGCTGCTGCTGTTCTCTGACCCCTACCACTTGATAAAGAATCAGTCGCTGATGATCTTACCTTGGTCGCCTACAAGTAAAGATCATCGACACTGTTGAACTCTGAGGTGATGTTTGATCATCATCCTCTAGGAGGCTGATGATGGATCATAAGATCCATCAGACATGATGTTCTGAAGAAACTTACTGTGCACCGAGATCTTTCACCTCTTACCCAGCACTATGCTACACACTATTTATCCCCTAAAAAAGAGAGAGTGGGCTGAAATGTACTGATAACTTAGATGACCATCAACTCAACATTCATGTCAAGTTGAACGGATTTTTCCCATGGGTAAGCAAAAATCAAGAAATGCATAAATACTAGAAGGACCGAAGAAAACAGGGTGGCAAATGGATTTTGAAGGGTACACCACCTGTACATCTAACTGCTGAAAGTAATGGGTACTCAAAATGCTATGGACAGAAATTCCATTTGTACCTGCCATTGACTAAAAGATCATGTTTCATTTTGCTTGACACCTGCCTGCTCCTGAAGGTTTCTATATTTGGGTTTCTATTTCTTATTACAGCCCATTATATGCAGAAATAAAACTATTTACTATAAAAGTTCAAAACGTACAAGCTGCTGCAGACCATCTGCTTAACAGCTCAGTTCAGCATGGATGCATCATGAAAGTAATATGCTCCTTGCAAGGAGTCTTAATTTAATGAGGTATCCACTTACGGGTTTTATAATGGTACAAAAACCCTACTGATAGCATTAGCACCCAGCGGTAGGGATCACACATGGTCTTTGAGAATGACCATGTCTTGCACGTGAATTGGACTTGTGTGGAGTCAATGCCAAACCATATAAGGACTCCTGATTTCACCTGGGAGCTTGCATGGAAACAGGACATGTGCTCTTCAGTCACTTTCAAAGCTGAGAGAAATTAATAAAAAATACATTGGACACTAGGAATGTTATGAATGCCATAGTTAAAGCAAAACCAAAACTCTGATAATGAGATCAGTTTGAAACCCAAGTATGATTTGATTTGTCTTTATAAGGTGTAGGAGAAAAGAAAGCTTGTAAAAAAGGATAGAAAAAACTAGAATAGGAATATTTAATGTATGCAGAAGTCTGTGCTCAATTACATGCAGTCGTTAAGGCCAGGTGAGTCTACATCAAGTCCTCACATAAATAAAACAGCTATGACACTAGAGGCAAGAAACTTTTTGACTACCTGATGTAAGAAAAAGCACTGAATAAAATGGGAGGGAACAAAAAAATTGTGTCGAAACAAGGATTTTGTGTTTTTTATGGCAGCCTCTTTTTAAAGCAGGGTTCCTCCTACTCAGGAGAAGACAATCACATCACAGAAAATCTTTGACAATATTTGTCTACACTTCTAATGCCTTAATCTGCAGTACAATATACGTAATTACTCATACCACACAAGCACATTGCATTACATATGACTAAACAACAACTTAAACTGTTCTATTAGCCTGTCCCATCTCATCCTGCCATGAGGTCAACAACTTTTATTTGTGATCCCACTTATTTAATAGAATCATAGGATCATAGAATCATTTAGGTTGGAAAACACCTTTAAGATCATTGAGTCCAACCATTAACCTACCACTGCCAAGTCCACCACCAAACCATGTCCCTAAACACATCTACACATCTTTTAAACATCCCCAGGGATGGGGACTCCACCACTTTCCTGGGCAGCCTCTTCCAATGCTTAACCACTCTTTCCATGAAGGAATTTTTCCTAATATCCAATCTAAACCTCCCCTGATGCAGCTTGAGGCCATTTAGCTCAGTTGGTTAGAGCATGGTGCTAATAACGCCAAGTTCACAGGTTCAATCCCTGCTCACTGCAGGGGGGTTGGGCTCGATGATCTCTCAAGGTCCCTTCCAACCCAAAGCATTCTATGATTTCCTCTTGTCCTACCACTTGTTACTTGGGAAAAGAGACTTTGCTGCAACCTCCTTTCAGGTAGCTGTAGAGAGCAATAAGGTCTCCCCGCAGCCTCCTTTTCTCCAGGCTACACAACCCCAGTTCCCTCAGCCGCTCTTCATGGGACTTGCTCTCTAGACCCTTCACCAGCTTCATTGCCCTTCTTTGGACGTGCTCCAGCACCTCAATGTCTTTCTTGTAGTGAGGGGCCCAAAACTGAACACAATATTCGAGGTGTGAATTTCCACAGCAACAGCCCAATGTTGGGCATGTGGGCTTGTGATTCCACTAGAGGATGAGGTCCAGCACAAGAAGAGAGAGTTTCTATTCCAACAAAACCACCTTTGATAACAGCAGAGCTGTCAGAAAACCACTAGCAAGTAAATTAATTTTTTCGGCATGCTCTGGAATACCAGGAGTTTCCTTTCCCTGCTGAAATCATGCCCACCACATGTGCAAACCTCCACATTTTAATAAGAAGAAAACTCATACCTTCTATCAGAAATCCCTCCAATGCAGAAATTCCTAGCAAAGAACAAAGACAATTCTGTGTCCTTGGAAACAAGATATTGCTCTGGGTGCAAGTAACTGACATAGGATGTGGCATTGGCAAAAACTAAGAGACTGAAATAATTAAGTTTTTTATTAAAATATGTTTCTTTGATGCTCAGCTGTACAAAGAATGGTCTGAATGTTTATATACTATAATTGCCTCTTCCTTCTTCTCTCACATGTACATCCACAAGGTGCACAGCCCTGTTTGTTTTAAATATCTTGGCATAACCGCACTCTGCATGTTGAACTTCAGGTCTTATGAATTCGTCACTTGCTTCTTTCAGTAGGATTTGGCTCAAAACCCTTGCAATCAGTTCAGAACTAAACACTCCCCTGACTGAATCAGGAAAAGTGTTGTTCCCTCCCTCCAACATGTTTAAACTACAACTGGCCTTAAGAACTTGCAGCCAGACATAGATACAGAGATGGATTTTGTTATTATTACCTCAAGCAAGAATTCTGTATTTGGGCTCCTTTCCCATTTTCAAGAAAGTATTAACAATGAACAAAACAGAAGCAATTTAACTTTTATTTCCTTCCTTACCACTTCTTTCCTTCTTTTGCCTGTATTAATTTCAAATATTTCCTGTATTTCTACACTTCTGCCTGATAGTCTTTTTTTATTTTCTCTTGCTTCTCTACCTCTTCTCTAACACTTTCCATCATCCATTTCCCTTCCAATTTTTCTTCTCTCTATTAGCTTTTTTTCTATATCTCACACCATTTCCCAAGACAACAGCTCTACGCTCTTGGTTCTTCTAATTTTTATTTTACCCTCTCAATACTTTCTTTTCCCAGTTTTCTCCTCCTCTCCTGTAGGATACTGTATAAGAAATATGTATTTTTAATGCCTTACAGCAGAGAACATCCTTCGAGAGGCAAAGATAATGTAAGATTATATGCAAATAGGAAAGTTGGGACGGAGATGAAATTAAACTAACTCAGTATGTGGGTGAATCAGAGAGATTTTAAGGTTTCATTCTTTTTCATCATGATTCAAAACCTTTTTTCTTTTTTGTGAGTTTCTGTCCCTTTAGCTTGTCTATTGATTTAAAATATATTTTCTATTTTTTTTGCAAGAATTCTTGTCTCTTGGCCATTTTCCTGGACTCCAAACATACCAGCAAAGATATCTCAGCCCTCTGTTCACAAAACCCCGATTCAAAATGGAAGAAAGAAAATATGTCTTTAAGAAAAAGCAAACTTAAAATGTTACAGAGTGGGTGAGCTCTTGTGGAAGAAAGCCAAGCTTACAGTTAGCAATAGTGTGGGTAAAATAATCAGGAACAAAATACTAACTTTTTTCATAGTGTATTTTAAATGTTTGGGGGTGGGTTTTTTTTGTTTGTTTGGTTTTGTTTTTTTTCCTGCTTTATCCTTAGGGAAATTAAGAATGGCAGAAAAGAAAAAATTGGCTGCCCTGAGGAAACAATGGATAATCTCAGATAACAATTGGGGTTTTATGCATATCCAACCTAAATTATTTTTCTAATTTTTATGGTTTACCAAACATTAAAGACAATATTGAGCAATTTTTAATGTACAAATGACAAACATGTAAATGGACAAAATTATAGATATTAAATTTTTCTCTGAGAGAAGTCAGATCTTTATGACTGTAGGAGACTGTAGGAACTTTATTTTACATAAAATATAATAACTACCTCATCAGATCATTCTAGAATCTGAAAGTTCAGAAAAACAGTCATTTCAAAACCTCTGACACCACTGTTTGAACTATCCCTTAGAGTCCTACTAGTAAAACTAGTGGCAAATCCACACCAGCATGTTTTTCTCAAATGGATAATTAAGATGTTTTCTGTGATGCTTCTTTGTTGTAATTACTGAGCTTATGAACAAAATTTCATGCGCAGATTTTTGTCAATTAAATTGTTACTTTAAGCAACAAAAATCAGAATATTCATACTTAGGACTAACGTTCTGTCTCTAACTCACCTAATTATATGCAAGCATTTCAATAAGTGTGGCGTACAAAATCACCCATTGTAATATTTCAGTACAACAAGCCAGTTTTTAATTGGTAACTGAAACTTTAAGGTGGTCTCTGGATGAAAGTTATAGCATGGGGTTTTGTACCTGGGTTTTTTTTCTTTTTCTTTTTTTTTTTTTTCCCTTTTTTTTTCTGCACACAGGTAGAAAGTGGCCAGAACATGGGAGGCAAAGATAGCATATAATTGTGTATAAGACATTAGGAAAACAGTAGTAATCCAAATTTGAAATGTTATTTTGGAATTATTTTATACCTGAAATGAATAAATGAAGTTGAGAATGGTCTTCTGTGAGCTGGCATTAACTTAATATAAGGACAATGGCCCACAATTTGTGATGCACATGAGTTAAATTTTTATTTTTTAGGTACTTAAAGTATCTTAAACATCTGTCTTGCAAAAAGCTATTAATAAGGCATTCATTCAAGGCATGTAGGATACTTATGCATATATAGTGAGTTATGTAAATGGTAGCAGAATAAGGGAAGCATAATCAGATTTACCTTGCAATTCTAACTCTGTTGCCTTCAGTAGAATTAACTCCTGAGGAGTAAATGGGAGTAGTGGGAAATCCAGCCCTGTGTATGGCCTTTTACAGGAAATAAAAAACCTGTGACAAACCCAGCCATACTAGAAGGGGGCAAGATTATATCATAGAGACAAACTCACCATTTCAGCATAACGTCCCCAGCTTTTTTCTGTTGTTTTTCCTTTCCAGTTTTGTGTCTGGAGGGAGTGAAACTGCATGGGCTATTTATTGAATATATAGACAATTATACATTTAAAAATCACCCCTTAGTCCCAGTTGGTGGGATTATTCTGTGAGATTTCCTTATTTAAGAAAAAGAGAACGAAATAAAAGGGTGCAAATAGAAACCTAAGATATTAAAAAATTAAAACCTCGTGTCCTAAAAGTATTTTTCATGTTTCATAAATAATAGCTTGGGTGGTTCCAAAAAAAGCATTCCTGTACATATAGGATGTGATGGGCATGTTCTTATATTTTCCAAGTAAAAAGATCATACAAATAATTTAGCTCCAAAATTATTTTGCAAAAGCTGCAAAGATTAAAGATCATTTCACCTACACAGCTGCCATCTCATTTAAATTTGCATCCAATCTATAGTAATTATGAACACACACACATGCACGCACACATACACTGTAGCTATCTACTATACTAGATTGAAAAAAGATCCCTTATAAATGAAATCTTTACATGCTTCTATGAGAGGCTACAAGACTGAATAAAAGGATCCATCAGGGTGCATTGTTTCGGCTTTCAGAGTGGGTACTAAATACTGACAAATACTTTTCTTCCTAAGAGGAAGAAATAAGTGAAATTAATTCAGTTTTGAACATTTATTTCAGAAAAGATGACAGATTTCTCTATGTAGACATCAGCACACTTTTGCTGTGCATAGGATGACCTTCAATTGAACTGCAAAAAGTAAATGGCAGGAAAGTTTCCTGAAAAAGTTTGGTGAGGATATAAGAGATTAACAAATGTATTTGTGTTGGACACTCTCCCCTGTATAGCATATTCAGAGTGATAGAATCATGTTATTTATTGTATTTTTCAGATCATTTGCAATGTTAATTTATATGAGTTTGATATCGCTTTTGTCTTTTAGTTGTGTGTTATTCTGAGAAATCCCTGGGGAAGGAAAGGATTTATATGCTTTGTGTACACATTCTGCAGACTAAGCACTCTGGCATAATTATTTTTGGCACTCACTAACTGATTAAAACATCCAATTTAACTCATGATCAGTAAGATTAAACCTTTTTAATATACCTCAAAAGTAAATTATCATTTGCTACTCAAACATCCCTTTCTGCACATGTCCCCAATAAAGCTGTCCTTTTTTTCGTTAACGTACCTTTTAACGAGGATTCCCTTTTATTTCTTCCTCTGGGCAAAACTGCCTTATCCTTTATAGAGAGGTAGGAACAAAGATGAGATAGAAGCTGAGTGTGCTACTACATGGGTTTCTAATGTCATACCAATTATAAGTCACTCTTTTTTTGTGTGTGTGTTCTGTACAGACTCAGCTGTTAAAGAAAACACATCCCTGCTTTGTGTTTACTTGATATACAGATAAATGTCAGCAGTTAGGAGGAAATAATATTTGAAAAAAATCATTTGCATGGCTCAGAATAAAATTGTGCAGCTTATTTCCTTTGGCAGTAGCTGTTTTTTTAGGCTACGTTACATTTTGATTTTGCAACAAGGCCCATTTAACAGTATTTTCAAACAGTGCTTCAGGAATAGAACTTGGAGGGAAGAAAAGCTGTGGCTCCTAAAGAATGAAAGACCCTCTGCAGCCCTGAATTAGAAAGAAAATATGTTTGCAGAGCCCCAAACAGGATGGGTACCCAGACAGGTACTGCTGAAAATAAAAAATACATGAGGCTCCTTGACATCCACAGATAATGTGCTCTCCTTAGCTAGTATCAACATGGAAGTCTAGGACAGCCACAGGACAGAGGTCATAAACTTAGCAGAAAATGGTGATTGTGTAGATTTTGCAGTCTGTTAGCCACCTGGATTTGGTCCAGTTAGCTCAGAATGATGTATCTGTGAGTGAAGAATCTTTACAAAAATCTGTTCAACCCATCTTTATTTCTTATGTGATGCCACTTATGTGGATGACACCAATCCAAGCTATTATCACCAACACAGCTCTCTGAAAGAGTTGCATCTAACCTGCAGTAAAGATACTTTTGTGATCAACGCTCTTAATACTTCAAAACTGAGGCGGTTAAAGTTGGGCAACAATTCAGAAAATGTTCAATGTGGAATAAGCCACTGTAAAATTAAGCACCAACTTTTAAGCTAGCTGCTGTATCTGTTTCTCTTATTTGTCTTTCCACACAGACCAGGGTTGTCATAGAAGCAAGCTATCATCAGGGTTTAGAAACTCTGAAAAAGAACTCTTTGTGTCTGATAAAACAAAACAAAACCAAAGGAAACAGCTTCTGAGAAGGCAGCTCCAGGCAGCTCTCCATGCCAAGTCAAGTTCATTAGGGGGCTGCACCCTTGGCAGTGATGCAATACTCCATTACCCTCCACTTTACCTGATTTATTTTAAGCGCAGGAAGAAAAGTCAAGATTGGACACAGAGGGAGACAATTGCTTTTGGCCTGTTGTGGCTGCGTTTACATGTCGAGGTCCCTTCTGGTCTAGTTGCTGAAGGGGAAACAAGTACAAATGTCTCGGCCTTGGCTGTTAGGGTCTGATTATATAAGCACTGTGCTAGAGAATTCATGGATTATTCATGTGTAATTACAGATAGCTATTGTGCTCTTTTAAATCATCCCTATGGCCCATTATGGCCCATAACAACTGAAATAGCAATTGTCATAGTAAGGTTTGGGCTCTGTCATAGAGTGTAGGCTCTAATCAATAATGATGAATGGTAAAATTTAGCATCAAGCAGGAGAAAGTCTAGTTGCCTCCCGCCATAAATCTGTACAAATACCAAGCCGTGCAGCTGCTGGATCTGGAAATTTAAAAGGCAACACTCTCCCTCCACCCCCTACACACGCACCTCTATAAAAGTTGAAAAAGGAGAAATGTGCAATATGTCAATTCTAATAATCCACATGCTGTTAAGACACTTTTCTATTTATTCAAAGCGGGGTGAACCCTAGGTTGTTTTCAAGGTCAATTCCAGGTGAAAGGGGGGTCATCTGGAGGCCACCTCGGCTCCCATGCAGGTCAATAACGCCTCCTCGCTGCCCCAGAAGACAAGCTGCTCACACCCAATCAATCCACCAACGCTGCCACTGCACCCAGCGTAATGAACAGTGAATAAATGTAGCCTATCATCACAAAACATGCTTTTTAAGTACCTTCCCTTTTCATGTAAAACCTCTTGCTGTCAAATTCTACATTCACTCATCCAGCAGTGAGTAGCAAAAGTGAGAAATCAGGCTCTCATTGGGGTTGGTAAAAGGTCATTGCTGACAGACACGGAGGTTAAACTGCCGAGTTAAAATACTGTTCATTACCCACTGCAGCTTTTTGCTAACTACACTTCTTTGTGTTACAGTCAAGCAGTACATCAATATGCCCCTCCTCCTAATTCATTAGCAATTGTTGAATTGTACAGAAGGGGGAAAAAGAAGGATTGATCTTCTATATGTATTTTTTTTTTTCTTTTCCATGTCAGATACTTTTACATCTTTATCCACTTGGTATTAATACTCTGCTCACAGAATATGCTGTCTGCTTGCGATGAACAGTTATCATTATGGATATAATTCCTGAAGGCAAAGCTGGACAGTTTGTCTGAAACCCCAAAGGTCTGGGGCTGCTCAAGCAATGGTTTCTTTTCTCTTACCCTTTTTATTAGTTGCCCTTTGCGTAGTGACATCTGTACATCAATAAACTTGAAATTTTGCACTGCAACTATGTCAGATTGAAACACATTTGAAATACAAATCAAGGAAAAAAATGCTTGTCCTGCAGATGAAGTAAAAATGGTTAAAAACAGACATAACATGCTAAATAGATAGCTAGCTTAGATAAAATGCCCATGACCTGTTCATGCTGACTGGGTTAGATCTTTATCAAACACTATCCTCGGTATAGATCTCAAGACAGTCCCTAATCTAATATTTTATTAAGAAATGTTTAATGTCTGCATTTTTTCCATGATTAAAGAAATCTGATGTATCCAAAAGAACCATTTAGAGCAGCAAGGAATAGTTGGAGTTCAAATGGAAACAGCAGTGAAGGTTTCATTTTTACCAAAGGCAGTGATTCAGTGGGAATTCTTAACAGTTGAGACCAATTTCCCAAAATGAAATTCCATTCTTTGATTAATTAATAAGTAGATGGGATTCCCTTTATTGAAATGCAAAGCTTTTGTATTTAAAGATAGCCATCTTAAAAAAATAATCTCACAGAGCAATAGAAAAATTATCTCTAATCATGAATAAAATAAAGGTTTATTTACATGCACACTACAACAATAATTTGACTCAACAAATTACCATTATCTATTTAAATCTTTAAAAAATGCATTCAGAGATTTCTTCAGGAAAATATATCTTTTTTTTCCTCCTGTATGCTTTCTCTCTCAGTGGGACTGAAAATAAAATGTTATGACTTAAATCACAAGAGGCTAACATCATTTTTAGCAACAAGGGCTGCATAATTTCAAGACTATGAGTGAGTGGCTGACTTTAACTAAAATGTTTCAGTTCTGTGCGTATATAGGTACATAAATAATTCAGAATTAATCCCTGCAGAGGGGACAATGGGAATCGTAAATTATCCATGTGCCGTCCTCAACATTAGAGGCAATGAACCTATAGTAACAAACTATGAGTGTTACTCATTACATACATTTCACAGACACCTTAACCTTTTGAATATTAATTTCCCTCTGCAGCTTGTAGCTAGGCGGCATAATTTTTTTTTCCTTTCCTTTTCTGCTTCTTTCTGTGCCTTCATTCTTTCTCTCTCTCTCTCTTTTTAACCTTTCCTGAACAACGTATCAGTTAAGCTATTGAGTGGGTTGTGAATACTGAAGGAATATTGATTCTTTTTCTAACTAAATAGTTACCAGAAAGCATTTTTTTAAAAGCTAGATTGTTATTTCAGCAATATTACATGCAACACTTTATGTACTCAGAGATCAGGTATGTGTAAAATACTGGCTTTGTTACTTGATGCAATCTGATACATGTAAATCCATGGTTCATGGCTATCCCTAAACACCAGGAATGCTTTGGAACCCTTACTATTTTCTGATGCCAATAAATGTCACAATCATTTTATGATATCTAAGCTTCCCAAGTTTTTCATTAGAAAGTTGGAAAGCGTATTTCATCAGAATCCAAGAGAGATCACAGTAATATAATTTTTACCTAACATTTTTTATCTGATAACTAAGTGATAGACTGTTTTGGTTTTGTTTCATTTTGTTGGGTTTTTTTAACTCTAAATGTGGCAACTAAGAATAAATTTTTTCTAAAAACTGTATTCAAAGAGAGATATTAAGTAACTCATCACAAAATATTACACCTCTGTCAGAGTCATGTAAACATAAGAAATGTATTTTCTTTGGAAGTATTTTTCCAAAGAAGAGGATTTCAGGAACAATATTGAAACCATACTTAAAAGCTACAGTACTAAACCCATACTTAGAGGCTTTTGAAAACACAAGAGGAGTCAATGGGAAGTTATGTGTGGTATGCAGCAATTATGAAATGAATTATATAGACACTTGCGCATTTCAGGTTTAGCTGAAATTATACCCTGACTGTTCCGTAAACCTTTACTTCTCTCTTCTCTTAGGAAACTCTACTGGGGCTTTTCATAAGAGGGTTCAGAGGATCAATATCCATTTGGAAAGCTCATGATGCTATTTCCATTAAAAAGTGGAACAGAACAATACTGTCAGGATGCTAATCCCTTGATTTCAAGGGGACTTTACTCACATGAACTTGCAAGTTCAGGCTAAGGTCTGTTAGAAGATTACTATGCATTCTTCTACTTTCTCTGTATACTTGTACATTTTTCTGTAAGCATCTACTGCTGCTTTGACACAAACAGGAATGCTGGACTAGGTAGGTGTTTGGTCAGACTCAGTAAGGGGTAACAATACCATTTTTTTGCCAGGCGCTCCCAGAGAACTTATTTGATGTGAGTTGAAGTTATCTCCATGATATAATAGTATGAAGAAAGCGTAAGTTCTGATGCTTTGTTCTACGTGATTTTTAAAATTATTATTATTGGTTCTTTTCTACGCAGGCCCCTTCCTCCTGTCTTTGCTTCCCCAGATCTCTCTAACATAGTGGGTTGGGTGTGGGAGAGGCATACTAATGCCTTTCCCTGGAATTGAGGGAGGGAACTGAGATGTGCTTAACATCAGGTCTAGCTGCCTCTGATTTGTCCATCCTCAGGCTTCAGAAATCCCTTTACAGAAAGGTTGACAGGGGATATCCAGTGTTTTCATGTGTGTGTAAAGAACCACTTGGCCTCATGACCCCAGATTCACAGCAAGGTGTCCTCAGAGTTTGAGTGGTCATTACTTGATTTAATAACCCTACGCTTAAAAGTATCCACATTGTCATCAGCATTTCTTGTACATGATTTTATGATTTTTACTTTCTATTTTGTAATCTTGAGGTTGTGTTCCTTTTATATATGGTAATTGTCCCAGTTTTTCGTGACTCCCTTTTAAGTTGCAACACTGTAGGATTGTAGCTCCTGAAGTCTGTGGAGCTATTAACTTTTAAACATTGAATAATCCAGTTTTTTTCCTGGGCAAACCTGCTTTCTCTGATTCCTACAAGCTACACATGAAGTGGATTCTTCCTTTTCTAGTTCTTATTAACTTAATACTACATTAAGGTGCATGTATCATAACATCAAACATGCATTAGAAAATGCCAGCACACAAGAGTATTTTTGTGTCTATCAAGGAAGATATCTGTAAACTGATTTGGCTTTTTAAGTTATTTGAACATAAACAATTCAGATTCAAAGATTCTGTGTGATGACAAAATATGAAATAAATTGGTGTCTTGTCACCATGTGAAATTCCATTGAAATACCCAAATTTATGCCATTTATTGGAAGACAAGCACTTATTTCTTTCACTGTCTTCAGAAAAAAAACATATCATAGAATATTCTGAGTTAGAAATCATGCTAACCACAATGTTAAGCATGTTTCCAGGCAGAAAATATGAGTATAAAGTGTTCACAAAAACATGTTTGTGTGGTTATGCTAAGAAGAAATGAAAAAAAACCCCACAAAATAAATATTCAAGTGTAGAATTTATGTTAAATGAACTTGCAATAATTGTGTGCTAAAAAAATAAATCATGTTAACCCACTTGACTGAGACTTACATGGTTTCTCTTCTTAGAGAAAGAACCCTCATAAACCACAGCCCAATTATTCAATTTCCCTTACTAATTATGGAAACTACTCATTTCTTGGCCTCAAGCACTAGATGATGTATCTCTGAAGGGCAACACAAGATTTATCATAATCTGTGTCTCTCTTTATTTAATGAGAATGAAAATAAATACTTCAGAAGTTCTACTGTTACAGGTAACTTTGGATTCTAGGTTGAATTTGATTGATGATTTTTTTCAAGCTGAATATTACAACTCAAAAGCATTTTCTGATGCAAGATAGTTGCAAAGATTGAGGTATTCATTAAATGCAACAAAGTCCAAGTACAGATAAAGAACAAATTTGTCACTAGCTCTAACAAGGCTACAAACCATAACCTAATGCCCACCATGACCTGCTTTGATTATCATAACATGGAGATGTTATCTGCCATGATCCATTTAAAGAAAGCATTTAAACACAATTCCATCCCACTTGAGATCAGCATGTAAATGCACGGTTCATCTGATTTTACGTGTATTCGAGGGCTGTCCTGAACCAGTGGGTAGGGGGTGGCTAAAAGGAGGTGGACAGTGTCAAGGAAGATCTAAAGAACTGATGTGGTTTACATTAGATCAGTGGGATTCTGCAGTGGGCTTCAGGAAGTTATTTTTCTTTTTGAAGCAAAGAGGAATGAGATACAAAATTTCATCTCTGAAAGCAGAAAAAAGCGTCTCATGGAAGAGGTTCTTCTTTGTCCACCTCTTAACTTTGAGCTATGCATGAAAAGTGGGATACACCTGCCAACAGACATTTCTGCAGCAAGACTGTTTATGCTTGTGTCTCTACAACCACTGGAGAAAATAATTTCTGTGGCACAACTGACTTAATGCCTAAGTACATATCTAAAATGCATTGGCTGGATTACTTCCTAAAAGTATCTGTTCACTTCTCTCTACTGCTCTAAAAGCAACTTGGACAGAGCTGTCTACAGCTGTAGACAGCTCAAGTTATGCAAGACAAATCCACTCAATCTGTCCTACTCTAGCGCAAAATATTTACTTGCAGTAGAAAGTATTATTCCCTTTCAATGTCAAATATGAAACAGGTGAAGTTATAGGAAATGGCTTAGAATAGAATGGGCAAAAATTTAATGTTCTTTACGTAAAAATAGTGACTAAGTACAAAGCAATGCTTCACTGACAGCCTGCAAATATTTTTTATATTTTTTTATTAGACATTTTGCAAGCTTTTTTAATAGCACTTACCTCAGGTTGTTTTCCTACACTGTTTGTTGCTGTTGTTATTTTAATCAACTCTTTGTTCTCCTCATAATTTTTTTCCCCAGATTTCATCCTACTATATAGGAAATTGAGAAGACTGTCTGAAGCTTATGTTCCACCCTTGGATACATTGATTATAATGGGGTGATCAGCAAGTGTCTGGGCACTCAAACACTACCATCATAAACACAGCCCCCTTCTTCCTGAAGTGCTTCATTCTCTGCTCAGATATAAACAAGGCTGTAGTGCCTTTTTTAAAATAAACAGAACTGTGCTTATATTCCAACATCAACATGCACTTTCCAAGGAAAATTCTTCTAATTATTATCAGTGTCTCTTGAACATAGCTTTTCTGTGAAGAAGCTATTGACAATATTCTGGTTAATTTCTGAAACAAATCTCATCTGATCATTCACCTGACAGATGTTAGCCTGTATTATGCCCTAGTTTGTAGAAAGAGATGGAAAAATCTGCAAAAAAATAAGTCAGATGAATGATATGACCATTGCTAAGGTGAATGGTTTGGGAGTTCATACCCCATATATAGGCATCTCAGTATGAGAGTATTATCTGAGGAAATGACTGGTGGAAAAGTTGTAAACAGTTAATCTTGAAACTTGTGAGCTCAGGCAAATTGAAGTAAATGAACAAAATCTGTAAAAGAAGAAACAGTAGGTAATAAAGGTCATAAAACAGCTGTTGAAAAGATATCAAAGAATAGCCAGAGATACCCAGTGCTGAACACACATCTGAGAGATGGTTTAAATGAAAGCAAACATATGTAATCTAAAAAGTAAAAAATGTAAGGTCTAACAGCAGGAATAATGATTATAGATAGAAGATATCATGATCAATAACTCATGGACTTAACAGATCAGAGAATCAAATATCATATGTTGAAACAAAATTACATGACTCCTCGGCTTCTTGCCTGAGTCTTGCCTGAGAATTTAATTTCTTCAATTTGTCGGATTTTCAGTGACTGAAAAGTAGTTTGACATCTGGTTTCAGAAACTGTAAGACCAAAGGCAAACTCAGGACTCAACGTTATCTCCAAAAAAAAAAAAACCAGTATACACTCTGAAGCATATCAAAATTGTAACAGGTAATGCATGATGTTTTTTATGCAGTGAGTTAATTAACAAACAAAAACAAGTAGCAGTTTACACAGATGCCCCGTCAAACACTACAGGGGAAGCACAGATGGGGCACCATCAAGTGGCATAGATGCTCTAGTACTCATTTATAAAATCTGCATAATTCTTCTGAACATCTGAAGGCCTGCAAAAAAATGCATTTAAATATAATGATGGAAATACTGCCATACATTAAAAATTGCAAAAAATATATGTGTGTGTATATATAGATGATGATAAGGCAAGGAGTGGTGCTTAGGTCATGGCTGCTTCATAACCTATGAAGCTTAGGGGAAAAAGATCATGGTACAGAGACAAAAGGATATCTTATGGACAAACACTAAATATCAGGTCCTTCTAGCCTCAGCTGAATGCAGCTGAGTACAGACTACTTTTTCAAGAAGTCTGTTGGACTTCCAAAGTTATGGTCACTTTGCACTTTCAGGCTTGTTTCATCTATCTAACTTCTTTTGTTTTTTCACACTCCCGTAGCTCATTTTAATTTAATTTCCATGGAGAGTAATCC
Organism: Pelecanus crispus; assembly: GCF_030463565.1. Lineage (NCBI taxonomy): Eukaryota > Metazoa > Chordata > Aves > Pelecaniformes > Pelecanidae > Pelecanus > Pelecanus crispus. The sequence continues at coordinate 83,539,424 of NC_134676.1, read as the reverse complement.
CTGGACTGTATTTATTTTTGGATCCTTGGTTTTGTTTAAAGAAAAGCTTCCTCTCATTTATGATCACAGTTCACTGCATCATCACATCTTTTGAAAAAGAATTTTATATGGTGAAGTTTAACAATCTTTTAATTTTTCCATTTAAGAGTAGTTACTAAAATGTCATCATCATTTAAAGAGAAAAGAATTACATACCACACTGTACTAACACCAAATATCTGGATCAAATGTTGCACTGTTCTCAAAAGTATTTTTGTCTATTCCTTCCCTCAACAAACAGGAGCAAAAATCAAAAGGGTGCAAAAAGCAGAACCAACCCTGACTTAAAACAAAATACACAAAACCTCCCTTTTCATCATTTTTATAATAAACTTTTTATTTATTGAATATACTTCTGAGCCCTCCAGATTGGCAGAAATCATTGACCCAGAGCTATGAAATAAGCCAAGTGTATTTTCTATTTTATTAGAAAACACATTAGCAAAATATCTTGTTTTCCCCTTTGTGAGGGGAGTAAAATCCTTCTCCTGAAAGGGTTTTGTTGGTTTGTTTGCTGCTGTTGAATGATCCTTGGCTGTACAGTGGAAAGGGCATTCCTTTAGGACTTAAAAGGCAAAGTAGAAAAAATGACATAAAAGCCTTGCTTGGATTTGATTGATGCACTCTCATATTTGAAGTTCACTCACAGCTTTGTGCTAGAAGACCAGGGTCACTCCATCCAGTCCTCTAATGAGACTGTGCATGAACACTTGCAGCTTTGTAGGCCTTGTTTTAATCAGAGATTGAGAAACACTCCTGACTGATAGTCTTCAGGATCAGATCTAAACAGAAAATAACATGCTCGATTTGGCCTCTGAAGGTGGGTTGAGCAAATCTTTGTGATGTATTGGAGCATTTGCTGAGTGCAAGCGCACGTGGTATGGTTCCTATTTCTGTCGGCAAATACAAATTTTTCACTCAGCAGGCATAATCAGAGCTAACTCGAGAGGAGAAATAACAAAAACTCAACAGCCCTTAGCAACTCAGCATGGCATAGAGGGATTTAAGACTTTAGCATTTTATCTCTATCAGTATGAAAATGTATGAGGAAATCTGAACTTTGGAAGTGCAAATAAACACATTTAACACATTATAAACCACCTATTCTACCAATGACTCCTGGGTCTTTTTCTATTTTACCTTTGCCAGCCTCTTTCATCTGAAATAATAAAGCTGTTTCATTAGTTTGGGTTTAAACTAAAAACAATTTGTTTGGACAAAGTTACTTTAGCGGTAAGGGAGGAAGTGTGTACAATCTATTGTTAGCATCTCTAAAGTGATCATGGAGACAAAATCAGGTTCTGCATTTCATAATGTTTTGCTTCTCTGCAGCTCCTGTTTACTTCCCTTCTCTTGGCTGAGAGATGAATCCAATCTAGTGCTTGATGTTGCTGAGGACATGATGACGATAAAAGTGTTAGGTATCCTACCTAAATCTAATTTAGGTAATTGCATACTGCAAAAGTAAAATACACTCCGTAGTTTTAAATAAAAATATTTGTTTTGCCTCCTAGGAACTGCTGTGTCAATGGATGTGGTTTACAAGCACTAACATTTCATTATGTGTGAATATCTGCATATAAGTAGAGACTTTGGAAAGGAAGAGAAGGAATTTTTACACAGGATAGCAGACCACTAAGGAAATGGAAGAAAAATAAATTCACAATCTTATATTAACACTGAAAACAGTTGAAACACTGAAGATTTAACACACTGGTTCTTTCTGAGTTTGCTTCCCTGTTATCCCTGGGTTACCATATTTGTTTTCTGTATCTCCCTCTTTATTGTTTAATCTGCATCAGTTGCATCTCCTCCATGTGCTGTCTTCCACACCATGTTAGCCTGTGTCCTTACAGCAAATAAAGCTGTACTCCTGCCTCCTCTGAACTGCATTGTAGGACTGGACATCACAAGCTACTGCACTTGCATTTCATCGCTGGGTACCCTTTAACACATTCACCTCCCACGAAAATGTACTAAAAAGCACTTATTGCAAGAACAACAGAACAAGCATGGATTTCGTAGCCAGGCAACTAAATAACAAGAAAAAATGAAAAATAAAAAGAAAATGTTTAAGTTGCCCTAAATTTAGAATGACTTCTTTGGTTTACTCCAGATTTCCCCCAAAACACAATTTTTGGTAAACATGTACCATGTAAACTTTGAAGAGACTGCTTCTGTGTGGGGTAATTTAGATATGTAGAAGTAGAAAGCAAGCTTGTAAGGGGAAATGAACTTAACTATAAAATGACTGAAGAGCATGAAATAAACTAGTGAATGACTTCAGACTGACAGATCTACAAGTGCAAACAGTAGATTTCCATTTTTCTACCGGAACTTGCAAAACCTGTACCTATTAGTACTGGTTTTGATATCAGATGCCAGACTGTTAGGGTCACTGTTTGTTTTAATTCCCAGTGAGTTTTTTTCCTGTTGCTTTTAGCATGCCACTACAAAAAACTTTTACTGAGTAGATCTAACTGCTAAACACTTACTCAGAGCTGAAAGCAGCAACCCGTTATGAATCATTCTGTGGGTATTAATAGACAATGAGTTCTTTCACAACTTCTGCTTTAATTCTTTCTCTCTAGATAATATCCCTTATTTCAATTACAGTGTTTATCTTTTGAAGACAACTAACCCTCCCTCTAATCGCATTATTCCTAGAAACACCTTGCTGTTTTTTTTCCTTTGTACTTTACAGCTCAATATGAAAAGCAGCATCCTTAAATCTTTGCTATCTCATGGGCCATAGCACTGAAGAAGGAAAATATTGTGGCCCAGACCATAATTTGATGTCCACATCAACCTGACCTGTGACAGAGATCACAGACCCATTTTAACTCCTCCACAGAGTGTTCAAGCTGCTGTACTGTGTTTCCTAATGGCAGATACTGAATTTGAGTGGTGGAGTAGCAAACTCCAGCTGAAGTACAGAAATTCCTTAAAATGAGGTAGTTCAACCATCCAATTGCAGCATGAGTGGGTCTCTAGTAAAAAGCATTTCTGAGGATTCAGCCTAGAGACAGGAGAATTTCAAGCTAGAGGATGAGATCCAAACCAGTCGTATCATGAGGACAGACCTGCTTTCAACCAGTGGGTGTGCAAACACTGAGATCAGGGGTATGCTTCTTTGTGAGCCCTCTGTTACGTTCATACACTACTTCTGGGAATAAAGGAAGACATTTTTTTTTTTTAAAGTGTGCCAAACACTGGAAATGGCCTATTTACTTTAGTTCCCTCTTAAGTAGATCTCTTTCATTAGCCACATCCTTACAGAAAGCAACCCACTGCCATTTGCTCAGAGAAGCATCAACTGTATTGAGGTTCTTCCTGGACTTCCCTTCTCATGTCAAGAATGAGCAGTACTGAGCACAGCTGGAAGCATAGCTCTGACCTAGGGAGAGTTTTACTAGGGAAATTTAGGGAAAAGGCATGGTTACCTTTGCTTACCGCCAACATAAAGCCATTCTTCAGCTTATTTGTCTGAGAAACCAAAGCTTTTCAGAAAACATCAGATAGTGTATCAGTTATTCAGCATTATACTAAAGAAGAAAAAAGAGTTATGATGTCCTTTTTGTTTAGATAGCTGATACTTGTTTAATGTTTTCTTTTTCTTTGGAAGCAATCATCTCCCCACTCCTCCTTCTTTTCTAAATTACCTTAGGGCTTGCCTGATTTCTTGGTGAATTTCCAGTTTTTATTGCTTCACCAGCCAGATCTCATCCAAAAAGTACTCTTGTTAGAGCCTGAGTTCACTCAGAGTTGCCATAAATGTAAACCTCAATTTACAAAACCCAGCATCTTTGTTATCTGATATATATACACAGATTTACCTTCTTTCATATAATTTTTGTGACATCAGTTGCACTTAGTGTACTCACAGATTATTTGCTTAAGCGTTAGACTTATGTTACATTAAAAAAAAGAATCATATGGCAAACTTTATTAGTAAAAGCAACTGGCCGCGTACATTTGAAAAAGACTTTCGCTGGTTACTTAAATTAGTAAAGTAAAAATAAGAGATCAGAGAGAAGAAAAGGTGAAATCTGATGAAGCATAGTTGGATATTGATTTTGAAAGAGCTCTTATGCCACATTTACTAACCTCTTATTTGTCTTCTCCCTCTTCCTGAAGTGTATTTACTGCTATACATGGTCTTTCTTCAAGCGTCACAGAGAAGCAATACACGTCTGGCTGAGATAATAAAGGATATGAGAGTAATAAAAAAGTCTTGTCTAAAGAGAAATTAGTGTGTTTGAAAATACAGGGTCAAATTCCCCTATTAATTTCAGCAGTGAAGCTTTATTGAAAATCAGTGGGGATACAGTAACAAAACAGGAGAAAATGTGCCCTTAAAAGCTGGCTGTGGTCTGTGTAGTGTGTAATCAGTGGACCTGCTCTTCTCTTTCAAACCCAATCACTTATTTTCTAAAATGAAGCAAATTATTGAGACACATAGCGCCATTGCAGTAATGCCTGCCTGTAATAATACAACACATAATATATTAGTATCCCCAAAACTCTGTTCTACATCATCAAAGTACATATGTAAATCAAAGTGAAACATCCAACTTAGATACAGTGATATGATAAGATCAAATTAAACTAGTGGCATTCTTTCTCTCTGAGGGCAGGAACATCCTGTTCAGAAAAAGGCTCATGAAAGTTCAAGACAGAAAATTTTAGAATAATGTGTAATTGAACTACTGTCTTTCTAAGATCATGAGTTCAACGTTTGCATTTACACTAAAGAATGATGTTTCAGACCTTTCACATTTTTACAGTGTACTATTATGATATTGAATATAATAAAAAATAGATTAATATTAATATATTTAAATTAAGGTAATGGCTACAAGTTTTCATCATGTATGTGAAGATCTATATGGCACATGATATAATAAGGTGTCATAAATAAGTGAATCTATAATTAAAATACATTTATTTAAATATAGGAGCATGGTAATATGTTCTATATATCTGCAGCCCAAGGAAAGCTGTGAGTAGAGTCACCATGAGGAAAAGCCTTCAGGGGCAAAACACTAAAATAATAAAAGTATCTACATCTTATGCAGAGCAAATAGAAAGAGGGAAAATCATTTGCAGAGGCTCTTGAAAAATATCATCGCCTGTGTTAGATAACTAGATACAAACATATGCTTACCTAATTTCTGCTTATCTATTTCCTTGCAGCTATAGCAGGAGCATTACTTTCTTTAGTAACTGCAGACAAAATTAGCATCCCACCCAGAGTAATAAACAGTCTGGAAAAGAAACAAAATTTATCATTATGATTTGTTTTGCTTAATTCAGCTATATTTTGGCTCCACTTTTGTGGCCTGAACACATTACTGTTAGGGCAACAGCTAGTTTCACTGACCCCGGGACAGTGCCAGAAGCAGTGACTTGGCCAAGTTGGCTCAGGTTATGGACCAGGCAGCCCCTGGCCAAGCAGCTGCCATACTCACATTCACCTTTCACCATCATCTTGGTACCTGGCAGAAATTAAAAAAAAAAGTGCCTTCCTGTAATGGATTCTTGGATGAACGGCTCCACATCCTGAAAACAGCATTTTAAAGACTTTACTGAACATTTTGCCCTCAGAAAATTCCTGTGTGTGTCTGTGCTATTTTGCATACACTCAGTGGTGTATGGAGTTTAAAAAAAACCCCACAACAACAAAAAAGAACAGCTCAACTCACTTGGCCCTTTTTTTTAGGCTACTTTGTCAGAAATGAACAAATGCTACATTGCCCAAATTAGAAGTGGGCATCAAAATACCTGTGTGTTTGTGTAAGCAGAAAATAGACAATATGGATTTGCCATTACTTCCTTTAGAAAAGAGATATAATATAAACAGAAAATGAATTATTGAAATGTTTTCATTTCAACAAATAGAAATAAAAACCTGAAACCTTTTAAAAAGAAAAGCATTTTTTGTGATGCGATTATAAGAAAGTTAGTAAAAATACACAGTAACTTCATATTTCATTATTGCAGTAAAGGATGTACAGACATCCTATAAGAGCCAGCAAGACTCAAAATTAAGGGTGTATGCAAGTACAATACATGAAGCAGGCACCAAGTCATTAAAACATAGAAAGCAGAGGATGAAAAGGAGCATGCTTTCCGTTCTTAGACGAGCATCAGATATAAATAACTGCTCTCCAAACACAAATGTTTCTGAATCAAAGAAAGGAAAAAAGAAAAAAAAAAAAAAAAAAAAGCAAAGCAAAGGTCTAACTGCCATGTAAACTCATTTTAAATGTCATGTCTTATTAGAACCCAATAAGTGGAATGTCTGTTTTCCCCCTTTGGTTGAGCCATCAAATTTGTCAAAATTTTATGATAATTCATTCCATCATTCCTCAGACATTTAAATGACAGACAGTCCTTGGGAAAAAAGATCCCTGTAATCCTACTCTTCATGTTAAACTGCCTCTAGAGAGGTTTTTAAAATATACCACATCATGGTAGGAGCAGAGCCCTAAACTTCTCAATTCCACTTATGATTTGCTGCCTTTTTGGAAAATGACAATAAATTGGCTCTCTACTATTCTTGACCTCTTGACTTCTGAACCATGGCTGTCCATGCCTTAACTTTGCTTGTTTAAGTCAGCAGCTATCGTATCACTCTGATCCTCTCCCAGAGGGTCTGGAGATTTAACTCTCGTGAACGGTTAAGCTCCCCCTCTAGTGTTCACTGTTCATCACATTATTCCTCCAAGAAGAAGGGAAGAGACATGTCACTTTATAACTTCTCACAGAGACAGTTTCTACTCATTTATAGCTTAAGAGTATAATGGCAGTAGCAAGAAGATTAAAAGGTAAATAGAGCCCTTTAAATGTGTTTTTGTTTGGCTTCTTTCAGCTACTTTGTAAGAACAAACAGAAAATAACAATGAAGATTCCAATTTGAAATTAGTGCAGAACAATGCCTGATCTTTCAAAAAAGATCTAGTGGCATGTAGAGTATTTGAAACAGTCAGTGTTTAGAAGGCAGGCAATAGTATGACATTATCCCTGGGAAAACATCAATTCGTACACAGGTGAGTAAGTTAATAACTGAAAACAAGGCGTGAGAATTCTTTGTTTAAGTGCTGATTATGAATTGAATTGCAGTAGGGTTTTCTCACATATCTCTTTTCCTTACTAAATCTTGCTAGTGACCTGAAAAAGACATCCTTTATTGCTTGAGGGTCAGTATATTTATATATATGCATGCTCATCGATGATTTGGATTTACTTTAATGAAATGAAATCTAAATGAAAACCAGTTAGTTGTAATAATCAAAATCTGGAAGCCTGAAAGGTTAAAAGTTCAGTGTCTTTGTTAAATGCAGCCTTGGTCCCTGAGCTAGACACAACCCAGAATTTATTGTACTGTGGAAACACAGAAAAAATAAACCCTGGCACTTCAGATGAGGGTACATCACCATGTCATCTACAAATCTGAATTGATTTTATTTTTAAATGCACAGTGTTTGAGTTAAACTGATGAATATAAAAGCAGCCTTCCTCTTCAAGTCTCCCATGCAAATCCCAAACATAAAAAAAACCCCTTCATAGAATACCATTAAAAATTCAAAGCACAGATGCTGATCTGCAACAGAAAATCTTTTGTTGTCTGTTAGTCCAGATAATTTTTCTTAACTGGTATCTACCTGTGATTCATTTAAGCAATGCTTCTCTTCATATAGTAGCCACTGTTTAACTGCACAGAAATTAAAAAACCAGCTAGACAGATGTCATGCTAAAAATTACTGGTTTTGTTTTAGATATGAAAACATCTATCAAATGACCTCCTAGCAAAATGCTGGTGGAGAAATTCCTACTATTCTAATGATTCTCTTGCAAAAGGAATGCTCTGGTAAATTATGTTGCTTGTGCCAAAATTTTGTTTCAAAAAAAAAAAAAAAAGAAATCATGCTCTCTTTGATAACTTCTAAGTGGACTATTTAACTTTTGCCTTTTCAAAGTGAGTTTCCTCCCCCCCCCCCCCCCCCCCCCCCATTGTTAAATATTGTAGCATGCAAAAATTGAAGTAAAAATGTAAAACATATCTGAACAAAACTGGACACTTTAATGGATTTAGTGTTATTTTTTCCTCATTATATTCTTTCATGAACAATTTCAATACCTGCATTTTTCATTCCAGTTCACATTGAAAACTCCCTACTGCTGTGGACAATTCCTCCTCTCATACCCTTCTGTGAGGCATACACAATAGCAAAATGCTTGTACTTAAAATAAAGTGTTTTAGAAAATACAATTGGAAATTTTGCAAGCTTCTGAAGGTTGTTCATTCTGTTAGTGCTGCAGCAGAGCTCTATAATCAGAACATATTTAGACTGGTTAGAACAGCGAGTTGCAGGTGCGTGTGGATTATATCTGCTGGGAATTTCCAGCTGAAGTGGACAGAACTATTGGAATTCAGCTTAGTGCAATGTCTTTACAAAATTGCAATTTCTAAAGTACTGTAGAAATAAGTTATATAATTGCAAAGGTAGGGCACTGGGTTTATTATTTTGGAAGAAAGAGACAGCTAAATATGAAAATATGAACCATCATCTTTAATACCATTTATTCTGGATACAGGGCACTGTTGGACAGAGAGCTGAAATATAATGAGCATTGACTAATGAGGGCATTAAATCATCCATAGAACAAAGACTGATGTCTTCTCTATGTGTAGACCACTCCATGTTGTATGCAAAAGCAAGTATCCAAATAGCATGTGCTTCAGTTCCTTGGCACTACAATGGCAGTATCCACCCTGTCCTGCTGTCCTCCACTGAATGTCCTGGAGAATAATATGCTGTTGAGGCTGAGGAGAAGATTGCCTGGTGTCAAGTTGGCTGGTACTCCCAAAAAGGGCAGATGATCAGCTATGTTGCAGTAGGACTGGCCTGATTCACAGCGCAAGGAAACAAGTCAGATGAGAAACCCAACCTGAGGTAGGAAGTAAATAGAGCTCAAATTGTAAGTCAGAATCTTAATCAGTTTCTAAGTGGTTCCTCTGGCAAGAAATCAGTTGCTGTGTGAAGAGGAGCAGGGTGCAGAGAAACCTTTCAGGAAGAAGTAGGCAGAAAGAGAGGAAATAAAGTCACAGCTATGCTATCTACCACACAAACTTCCCCATATGGAGGAGTCAGCATAGAGGAATGGACACAGAATTTTATTGAAGCCTTTTGCTCCTGAATTCTGGTTCATTCAACAGTAAAAGTCAAAATAAAGTGATATAAAGATTGTTTCAGACATCTAAGACTAAATATGGCACATACTTCAAAATATATATTAAAAAACGGTATTGACTGATAGTGCAGACATAAAATGAATAAGAGAAGGGTTAAAAATAAAGAAGAAAAGAGGAATTTGCTCCACCATTCTGCTGGACAATCAAAATGCTTAAAAAAAAAAAAAATTAAAAGAGATAATAGAACTGATGAGGAGTGTATAAAATGTGTATAATGTCTTATTAATTGATCACTCTTACTGTTACATGAAATTATGCCTTAAATATATTTAAACTGACAATTTAATGTACTTTTGAATTTAAAAAAAACAACACTAAAGGTAATAATAATGTTACAATCAGAAATCCTTCGTGAGATTAGAAGAACTATTTTTCACTTGGCAATTTACTGTGTTTGCAAGGTATTCCATCTCCTGCAGGAGATATTTGAGCATCATTTGAAGCAATGTAGACACTGAACATGAATTAAAACTCTGTTTTCTATGCTGCCTCTGTAGCTTTCAAAAAAAAAAAAAAAGATAGCATAGACATCTACTTGGAAAAAGCTTGAACTTCATACATCAAATCATTACCCAAAGAAATTATATGTGAATAGACAACACTCTCCTCTTTCACAAGTAAAATCTGCTAAATATCTGAAAAAGCTTCAGTTCTCTTAAACTGTTTTCTAGTTTAACACCTGGAATGGTTATATGATATAGATATGTGTCTATAAACCTTGTAGGACTATAACAATGTTCAATGTGCTGTATCTGAAGTTTATACACAAGTTCATTTGGTACCCAGAAAATACTTGCTTCTTCACTAATTTCTCAAGTGTAGCTTATATAATTGCATTATATTGTTGCAAACTGAGGAATAAAACATCCTGTTGTAACTTCAATTAAATCAAAACTATTTCTGGTTTGTTTATGAGAGTAATGGGACAGAATGATGATGTTCTTTGAACTCTCTTCCTACCTATTTAAAATATGTTTTAGGATATTGCTTCATTACTATATATCCATCTGTCTTCTATATTTTTTAAATTTAAGACTGCATAACAAAAGCAATTGCTTAATTTCTTTATTTCTTTCCTTGGAGATTGCAAGGGAAATTGTTTGATTTGCTGATAAGTTTTTTGTTTGTTTGTTTAATTTGGTGAGAGAGTTTATGCATATGCATGTTTGTTATATATGTATGGGAAGGAATAATTTCTGGAGAGATGACTTCTGAGTCTAGCTCTGTGGTCAGTTTTGTACCCTTTCTTGTGAGAGTTCATTCTGTAATTGAGGCTGAGCCTGTGAAGTGGGTAACTTTTTTATTCTGCTCTTAAACATCCCTCCTGTTAGTCAACAATTGTGCTGAATGCTGCCATGAAAGGTCATGGAAGGAAAGCCGATCTCTCAGATATCAAGGATCAAACCCTTGGAGGGATCTAAGCAGCAGGCCAGAGACCTTGAACCAGACACTGACATCAGTACAAAGCCAATAGAAAAGGCAGAGCACTTAAAGTTGCACTAGCTATTAAACAAACTGGTTGACAGGCTATATTGGTGAAGCATATAGGTATACACACACACCCTCTTATACAGTTACTAGCTGGTGGTTTTCAGAGGGTGTGTTTTCATCCTTAGATATAATAAGCAGCAATAATACTGTCTTATACTTTACTTCCTCTTTAATTTTATTAGCAAGTAAATGTTGATCAACCCGATAGACATAAACACCAAAGCTATCTAATTTCCATTAACATGAACATTCCCAGCTGCAAACAATGCTATCACTTTAACAATTCTTTCTCTGGAAAGTCACTTTTTTTTTTTTTTTCCCCTGGTGGATCTTATCCACATGATTCTTCAGAGAATCAATCAAAACTCCTTTTCCTAGTGCAAATCAATCAATCAATTTCTCATGCCTGACATTGCTTGTTACGTACTAAAGAATCACAAAGCACCCATTTGGATTTCCTTAACAACATGTTTACCTTCCATTTAACACAGAGAGATTGCAAATACTTTAGAGGACAAATGCACAGACATTTATGCCACTAGCTTCTACATAAACTGCCCCTCCTCTATTATCTGACTTCTGGATACAGGCCTGCCTTTGAAAGACCCACCTTCTGTACCTCGAAATACATACTGCTGGCTGGAAAAATTAAACTTTACAGAGCTATCATATTTTCTATACTTTCCAATAATACTACAATTATTTAGAGAAATAATTCCCCAGACACCAGTTATTTGCTATGAGATGCAAGCTGTACCTCTGATGGGTTGTGTAGAAGGGACACTATTCAAGTAACTGCCTTCTTTTTTCACCATTGAAAGGAAAAAATAGCTTCTTCTCCTTTGCAAGGGTGCCTGACACCCAGAGGAAGACAACGGAGAGAAAATGGGGTGATGAACCCTCTACTGTCCCTCTTCCTCTGCATTTGGGTTTGGCTGGTGAATTGAAGGGAATGGTATAACTTCTGGTTGTGACTGACTTATTCTGGGCTCTGCTCTGACACTGTTCGTTAAGGAGGGTTAAATTTTCCATTTTTCTGAAACTAAATGATTTATCACTAGTTTTAATGGTCTATATACAGTTAAGACCTATTCATAGAATCCTAGAACCATAGAATCGTTTAGGTTGGAAACGACCTTTAAGATCATCCAGTCCAACCATTACCAAGTCCACCACTACAACAATTAAGGGTAGAGTAGCAATTTCATGTTTCCTGTCTTGGTGGCTGGATTATTTTTTGATAAAAGTGAAAACTAGGAATCAGTAAGGTCAGAAAGGACCTTTAAGATCACCAGTCCAACCATCAACCCAACACCACCATGTCCACTAAACCATGTGCCAAAGTGCCACATCTACCCGTTTTTTGAACACTTCCAGGGGTGGGGAATCCACCACCTTTCTGGGCAGCCTGGTCCAATGCTTGACTACACTTTCCGTGAACAAATTTTTCCTAATATCCAATCTAAACCTCCCCCGATGCAGCTTGAGCCCATTTCCTCTCATCCTATCACTAACTACATGGGAGAAGAGCCCAACACCCACCTCACTACAACCTCCTTTCAGGCAGCTGTAGAGAGTGATAAGGTCCCCCCTCAGCCTCCTCTTCTCCACACTAAACAACCCCAGTTCCCTCAGCCACTCCTCATAAGGCCTGCGCTCCAGACCCTTCTCCAGCTTCATTGCGCTTCTCTGGACACGCTACAGCACCTCAATGTTTTTCTTGTAGTGAGGAGCCCAAAACTGGACACAGGTTAGAGAATTTGACTGGAAAAGAAGGTATAAGATTTAACACTTCTCTAGAATTTCTTATGCAGTCTTCTGCTTGTGAAAGTAGTAGCAGGTACACACCATTTGAATAATTATGCATCTCCAAAATTAGCTCTGGTTGTGTTCTTACACGCACAGAGCATTACTCCACAAATGCTAAAGGGCAAAATGTCCCCAATACCTATGTTCCTCAGTCAAATGTACTGTAATTTGGAGACAATTTTGAGAAAATCTTTTGTTCCATGAATGGATATGAATTGCTTAATAGACCTTCCTCTTTTGTTGTGAACTTTTTGTTACCTGCCCCTTGACAGAGTTAATAGATAAGGCTGAGAAAAATATGGATGCTGAGTTTAAATCAGATGTTTGCCAACTACCACACACTGAAGAATTTGCCTTTTAGGGTTTTTTTATGCATTTCTTTTAAATTTAGAAAGCATATTGAGTGTCTGTTAAAAGTGCTCGATTGCCAGCCACTGAAACCTGTTCAGCAGCACAGGCAGCAGAATTCAAAGTTTTCTTACACCACTTTTTTGAATGGGTTTTAACGTTTTGTAAGATGAGCCACCTCTGAGTTGAAAACGGAAGATCATCCTCTACATCCATTCAGTATTTAAGACTTCTCTGCAAGGTGACAGTAATTTTACTTGGTATTTTGAAAAAATGCACTGATAAACATATTTCATGTTGGTTATGGAGCATGCACTAACAAAGACTCATGACTTTTAGTCTACTAAATAACATAGCTGTGTTTTAACATTGTTGAATGTGTCTTTACTGTATATACTGAATAAATCCCAAAGTAATGTTCACATAATTGAAATGGATCATTTTTAAACTTAAATCTTATGACTCCTTATTCTCAGAGGCAACTGATGAATGTACAGTACAACTCATTTAAGACTGAGAGTTGAAGTATTGTTAACTACAGGAATCTGATCTAGTTAAAGATGTCATAGAATCATAGAATAATAGAACGCTTTGGGTTGGAAGGGACATTTAGAGATCATCTAACTGAACCTTCCTGCACTGAGCAGGGACAGCTTAAACCAGATCAGGCTGCTCAGAGCCCCATCCAACCTGACCTGCAATGTTTCCAGGGTTGGGGCCTCCACTACCTCTCTGAGCAACCTGTTCCAGTGCTTGACCACCCTCACTGTAAAAAAATTTCTTCCTTATATCTAGTCTAAATCTATTCTTCTTTATCTTAAAACCATTACTCTTTGTCCTGTCACAACAGGCCTTGCTAAAAGATTGCCCCCATCCTTCCTATAGGCCCCCTTTAAAACTGAAAGGCCGCAAGAAGGTCTCCCTGCAGCCTTCTCTTCTCCAGGCTGAACAACCCCAACTCTCTCAGCCTGGCCTTATAGGAGAGGTGCTCCAGCCCTCGGATCATTTTGGTGGCCCTCCTCTGGACCCGCTCCAGCAGGTCCATGTCCTTCTTGTGCTGAGGGCCCCAGAGCTGAATGCAGTACTCCAGGTGGGGTCTCACCAGAGCAGAGTAGAGGGGCAGAATCCCCTCCCTCGACCTGCTGGCCACGCTTCTTTTGATGCAGCCCAGGATTTGGTTGGTTTTCTGGGCTGCAAGCACACATTGCTGGCTCATGTCCAGCTTTTCATTCATCAGTACCCCCAAGCCCTTCTCCACAGGGCTGCTCTCAATTCCTTCCTCCCCCAGCCTGTATTGATACCGGGGGTTGCCCCAACCCAGGTGCAGGACCTTGCACTTGGCCTTGTTGAACCTCATGAGGTTCACACAGGCTCACCTCTCCAGCTTGTCCAGGTCCCTCTGGATGACATCTCATCCTCCTGGTGTGTCAACTGCACCACTCATCTTGGTGTCATATGCAAACTTGCTGAAGGTGTACTCAATCCCACTGTCTATGTCACTGATGAAGATGCTAAACAGCACCGATCCCAGTACGGACCCCTGAGGGACTCCACTTGTCACCGGTCTCCATGTGGACATCAAGCCATTCACCACTACCCTCTGGATGCGACCATCCAGCCAATTCCTCATCCACCGAACAGTTCACCCATCAAATCCATATCTCTCTAATTTAGAGAGAAGGATATTGTGGAGGACTGTGTCAAAGGCTTTACAGAAGTCCAAATAGATGACATCCATTGCTTTTCCCTTGTCCACTGATGCAGTCACTCCTTCATAGAAAGCCACTAGGTTGGTCAGGCAGGACTTGCCCTTGGTGAAGCTGTGCTGGCTGTCTCGAACCACCCTTCTGTCTTCCATGTGCTTGAGCATAGCTTCTAGGAGGATCTGCTCCATGATCTTGCCAGGCACAGAGGTGAGGCTGACAGGTCGGTAGTTCCCAGGGTCCTCCTTTCTTCCCTTTTTAAAAATGGGCACAACATTCCCCTTTTTCCAGTCAGCAGGGACTTCACCTGACTGCCATGACTTTTCAAATATCATGGAGAGTGGCTTGGCAACTACGTCAGCCAATTCCCTGAGGACTCTGGGACGCATCTCATCAGGTCCCATAGGCTTGTGTACATTGAGGTTCCTCAGGTGGTCTTGAATGTGATCTTCCCTTACAGTGGGAGATGCTTTACCCCCCTGCTCCCCAACTTGTGGTCCATTGACTCAGGAGGGGTGAGGAGAGAGGTTTCTGGTGAAGAATGAGGCAAAGAAATTGTTGAGTACCTTAGCCTTCTCCTCATCTGTTGATACTACGTTGCCATTCTTGTTCATCAGGAGGGGTACGCTTTCTTTAACCTTCCTTTTCTGGTTGACATACCTGTAGAAGCCCTTCTCTACCTCCCTTGCCAAATTCAGCTCCAGCTGCGCCTTGGCCTTCCTGACCCCCTCCCTACACAACTGGGCAGCTTCCCTGTACTCTTCCCAGGACACCTGTCTCTGCTTCCACTGCCTGTGCAGTTCCCTCTTACTCTTTAGTTTGACCAGCAGGTCTTGACTCAGCCATGCTGATCTCTTCCCTTCCCTGCCTGATTTCTTACACTTGGGGACTGAGAGGTCTTGCACTCTATGGAAGGTGTCCTTAAAGATCTGCGAGCTCTGTTCCATACCCTTGTCCCTGAGGACCGTTTCCCAGGCAGTCCTTCTGAGTAACTCCTTGAAGAGCTGGAAGTTTGCTTTTCTAAAACTTAAGGTCCTGACTGTACTCCTAGCTTTTCCCATGTCTCTCAGGAGTGTGAACTCCACTAATGCGTGATCACTGCAGCCCAGGCTGCCTCCAGTCTTGACTTCACCAATGAACTCACTTGCATTGGTGAACATCAGGTCCAGTACTGCATCCCCTTAGGTGGGGATGTTTATTACCTTACCACCAAAATACGTACCATCTTATCAAGGAGGAGGCTGGATCTACCACTAGTTCCAAAAATATTGCACAGGCCCAAAGGACAGGGAAACAGTGTCTGTTGACTGTTATCTTCCTATATCTTCTGCGAATTTCAAGATTTTTGATCATTTTCATTCCACATAACAGTAGTACATGCTGCATGGCCTTGCATAGCAGATAATTTTAAAATTTGAAGTTAGATGCTACACTGAAATAAACAGAGACAATTTCTCTGACTTTGACAGCTAATCCTGTATTAAAAAAAACCACCTCCTGAGAATATTTTAAACACCACCTGTATTATTCTTGTGGCCAGGAAAATTTTCACAACAGTATTTTAACATTTGCAATGTTGGGTTGGGCTGCTCTAAAAACTGAGAAGATGTTCTGAAGGCAGTATTTTAATTTGATTTGGTCCACGCTGATTTACACTGGAGGTAGTCTGACCTACCTAGGGTTTAAAATTAATTAGCACCCTGTATTACAAAGTAACACAAAACTACCTGTGATTGGCTTGTGTAGAGACAGTTTGGTAAAAACAGACCAGAATCAGTCTGCTTTGATTCAGCTTCAGTCATAGCAGGACGCTGAACACTGAAGGCATAACATTACTCAGCTCTACTGTGTGGAAGGAACACACCAATACAAGCAAATGCCATGAAACAGCAGAGGCACTTTGCTCTGGTTCATCCTCTCAAGGCTCTACTCAACAGTCAGAGAACTTAGACCATATAGGGTATCCCCTATAATGCATTTTAAAGTGGAGCATAGGAGGCCCAAGTTTTTCTCCAAACTGTAGCCTCCATGGCCCTTTTTTCTTAGGGTGCTGGGCATCCTGAAAGCTGGACAACCCTTTTCTGCTTGCAGAAAGTTTAGAAGATTGTGGAGCATTCTCCACAATCTTGAAGATGTAAGATGGTGGTCATGCTGTCCATCTATACCGTAAGACCTTCCTGGCCTTAAGATTAAATCTCATGAAAACTTTAAGGCTACTGTTTTTGCAAGCTTTTCTAATGTGTTTTGTGTCCATATTTTCAGAAGTAGTTGTTGGTAGTGTGCATCTTGGTTTTGAGTCACAGAATTTAAACACTTGGAGTCTTGTTTTTCGGAGTTCACAATGTCCGCAAACAGGCCTAAGAAGGGACAAACTGGGTGTTCAAAATCCATTGGTGGGCATTTGGCCCTCAGCATATAAACATTTTGGAGAAAATCCTGTCAAGAGAGTTAGCTCCTGTATTATTTCTTCCGTACAATTTCAGAACAATACAATACTACCGGTGTTAACACTACACCACTTTGTGATTCATTCCCACTTGTCCACTTAGAAAAAACAAAGACAGACAAATTAACTTAGGAGACACACCAGAAATCATGGAAAAGGTTAGGAAATGATCACTCCTGACACTCAAGATTACATCTACTAGCGACCTCCATGAACTTGTTATTATGTTTTGTCTAATATAACTTCAAAAAACTAAAACCAAACTGCTAGAATTTCTGCTACAGTTTAGCACTGAAACCATCTGTTAGCCCTCATTTATCTGTATTATTGTCCCCTAAGCACAAACAGCATTTTCCAAGTGTGTGTGTCTTGCCTCTCTTCCATGAAAAGTACAGGGTTGAAATCTCAGCCCCATTGAAGCCTAGTTCTGTGCTGTCATGAGACTAGGACCAAGGACCTCTGAGAAGAATGGCAAGAATACATTCTGACAGGAATGAAATAAGAGAAGAGTAAGAAGAAAGATGAAATAACAATGACAGCACTTTCAAAGCAAGGTTTGCTTGACAGTTCTTCCCAGAAAGCAAATTACTTTGTTTTCTTTCTAAAAGTTTTGTGGAAAGACTAATAAGATACTGCAGATAATGTTGGAATACAGTTGAGAAGTAAAGTAACCCTCCTTATCATTCTCATTCACTTGCTGATTAGGAAATCTAAATGAGCAGAAAGTTTATGTGGTAAGAAACAAGCAGGCACATTATTGTCTATAATATCATGCCAGTTGAATATTGTTTTCTTGAATTGCTCACTAAACTGTGAGGGTCACAATTGCTGATCCTATTCAATACTGATCATTATACAAAAAGACCACAAATGAAGAACACTGATGGTTTCTAAACTTGGGTGGCGGAGGGGCGATATGACTTAAATTTTATATATCTTTAAAAATGTGCATGGGAAAAGTAATATTTTCAACTAATTGATAGAAGATGACCTCAATGAACTCTTTGGACGATTTACTTCCTTGATGTTCCTCAAAATACCTTTTGGTCATTCCACTATGTGATTTGTGTATTACCCTGCTGAGATTCTTCACTTTGATACTGTTAATACACTGAAAATGACCCCAAAAGTGTCATAAGAAGAAAAATTCATAAATATGGAGTCTATTCTGAAGTCAACATGAGTGAAAAAATGGTAATTCGAAATAAACAGAATTGCACAAGAAACACAGACTGAAGATATTGGTTGAATCTTAAAGTCAATTTATGTTTAAATTAGAATCAAATAACTATTAAAATCATTTACAGAAGACATCTGGGCACTGAAACTGGATTGCATGAGAAAATTGTTCTCCTTTTCTTGGACTCAGCATTAATACAGTTGCTGTTCCTAAATTACTTCTGAAGATTGCCTTTTGTATTGTAATGGAATTGTTGTGCAAATATGGCTTACTACATAAAATTAGAGCTGTTATACTGTCCCTTATGGTTTTGTGCTAATCTATAAGGAGTTTACTATGTCCACAGAAGTCATAGCTGATCCTGCCCTCTGGTGCCCCATGGTCTGTTCTGCTATTGCTGTACTCCATGCAGGCTGGCACGAAGAATAAATGCAGCTTCTGTGATTGAAAGGGAAATATATATATGTGTCAATATATATGTGTGCGGGTCATGTATGCATCTTAAATTTAATAAGAAATAAATATAACAGAATGGTGGTCATTGTGTTTTAAAAAGATCTTTACTATACAGAATGTTATTTGAGGATGACCCAAAAGGACATCCAGAAACAGGTACTCACTCTGTACCTACATCTACTAAAATACTAAAAGGTAGGCAAAAAATCATTTTCTAAAAGAAATAAGAGGGATGAGAGAACAGGGACCTTACAATAATTATTACTGTTTTTCAGGAATCGAGATTTGTTCCTATCCTTATCAGTAAAACAAATTTAAAATAAACTGGTTTTGTTTGTTATGTCTATTATAGAAGAAGACATCAACTGAAATCACAGATTTAAAAAAAAAATGTACTAAGACATCTAAAGTGTAGAAGAAAATCCTGGCATTCAGCAAGATCTGAACTGGTCTTTAAGTTTGTTATAATTCAATTTGATGAAGTATTTTACCAGGATCTACATAAAAAGAACCTGATGGATACTGATTGTCAGACTGAATTACTACACTTTTAGCAGAAGGGAAAAAAAGAAACTGATAGATATTTCCACCTTTTCTGTTCGTGATCAAAACCAGTATGCTTTGGGTATTTAAAATTAACATTACAAGAAAAGCAGTTCAGCTGTACAGACTTGTCTGTTGGTACATGACTGGAAAAAAAAATCCCATTTAAAATGACACTTTAGTGTTGAATTACAGCCATTTCAGTGTGACTACTATGCAATCTTATTCTGTTTATCACTGTAAAATGTTTTTCTAGCTTATCAAAAATCATATTTTCCTTTTTCTGGTTCATTTATCAACAGAAATACCAGATAAGCCAAACTGAAAACAAAATCTGTGTCCATTGGTTGAACATTAGAAAACAGTGCTTTCTTTTTGTAGGAAGAAATCACCTGCATATACTCCTGTTGTCCTTGATTTGCAGTTTGTGCATTACCTATGTATGCAACCACTTGTGCAAAAATAAGGAACCTCCATGGGTGTCTATATTAAGCCAAAATATCCTATGAGGAAATATATTACAACATGTATCAGCAACAAATATTATGATCCACAAGTTCAACAGCTGGCAGTTTTGGAATAACAGGAACACTGGAAACCAACCAAAGATAAGAGTGATGCTCCAATAGGTTTTCTGTCAATCAATATATCATCACATTGGAAACTTTATACTAATCTCCTTAAGTTTCTTGTCGAACACCAGTGTACACATATAATCACTTTTGCCTGTACCAACATGAAGCAACAATATGTTAAACTCCTATTCATCCAGAGAGAGCCAGAGTCAATAAAAAGTCCTCATTTCGGCAGAAGTAGGAGTGGAAAAAAAAGGACTTAATGAAATGATCTGTTTACAAAATGCTAAGTGACGGGTCTCTCGGAAAACTGCATTAAATCCAATTCTGCTTTTTAATGTGGCTTGGAAAGCTGTCTCCTGAAGCTCTGTCTTGTCTTTGCAAATGCAGTGTCAAGGCTTTTCAGAAAAACCCACCAAAACAAAACCTGAAGAAAAAAACATTTAACTCTCCCCCCCCTCCAACTTTGCTATGGCTCTCTAAATAGCCCAGAAGAGATAAATCAAAGCCTGAACTGTAACCTTACACTTATATAGTTGTTAAATGACTTTTTTACAGTCTGTTATTGCTAGAAATTGGATTGCTTTTAAACTAATGTTGTCTGGCGGGCAAAAGTGAGTGAAACTGCAAAGCCTGGAGGAACACTAATTACTTGTTTTAATTAGCAGCAACTTTCACTAGAGTATAATCTCCCTACAGGCCACTTTTCAATAGGTGTGGGGGAAAAAAAAAAAGATGTAGAAACAAACCAATAATCTCTTATTTGCCCCTAAATGAGAGCTGTGCTCTTACTCCAGCGCAGGCATAGGGTTTAGCACGAGCTGCTCACCCCGGGGGGAGCGAGGTCTGCAACTTGGGCTGCTGAGAGACCTTTACCCATCAGCTGCACAATGTGGCCTCTTATTTTACGCTGCTACATCGTAAAAGTGCTCCTTTTGTTACATTTCTCCCCTTTAAAGGGCCTTAATCCCTTTCTTTTCAGGCCAGCCTGTGGTGAATTCCTCAGGGACATCCCACTCACCACAAGGACTGCAATGGCCCACTTGGGAAGTGCTGGTGAAGCTTTCAGCCTTTATTTTATTTTATTTTTCTTTATTCTCCCCACTGCTGCTCTCTGGAGAACATTAAATCGCACTTTTCATTCCTCTCGCCATAGGGGGAACCCCCTTAATAATGACAGAGAGAGAGAAATTCCTTCACTCCCTCTTATGACACCATTTTGCTGCCGAGTGGCATCTCCCCAGCCCAGAAATCAAACATGGCTTCCAGCAGGTGGACAGTGCTGAAGGTCATGGGCTGAGAAACGAGGAGGCTACGGGGAACTTTGCTTCCCACAGCAAATTAAGACTTCTGTGAAACATTTTTCATTTACCAGGGACTGGATTTATGACTGCTTTTAAGGCCCAAAAGAGCTTGAATGCAGATGTTCCTCATTGGGAATACATGGACTTGCATGGCTATGTGACTGACCCAGGTTATTATTATTATTGTTAATAACAGGTGACATAGATTTCAAGGCGGAAGAAAGGAAAGGGTACCTCTGTTTTGATTATTGCTTTAAAAAGGGCTAGGAAAAATACTAATATCTTAGTTAAACATTGTCTGGTGTCATAAGAGTATATTAAAACCCATTGTAAATGTAAATATATGCTGGATATGTAGAAGCCAATAAAATGATCTTTTTCATTTCATTAATTTGTTTTTTAAGAAGAAAGAGAATGTCTTCATCAGTGATTTGTGTTACATTATGTCAAGCAGACTAAGCTTCTCAAAACAATATGACATCTTCAGAACATGATTTGGGTTTTACTAAACTGTAGAGGTATGCCAACTTTCGTCCCATGTCAAAGATACCTCTGAAATCTGGACTTTTTCATCTATAGTTTATTTTCTGTCTAAAAACAAATGCAGAAACTTTACATGCAACAAAAGAATAAATATTTCTGAATTAAATGTTAATATTTACATGCAGGCCCATGTTAACTGAAATTTGAGGACAACATAGAAGAATGTTCTCCATGATGAACATAATTTTGTGTGTGTATACACACACACACATATATGTACACATACATGCATGCTTATAGAAATCAGTCTATAATGTCAAATTTGTTGACATGCATCATGATATGTATGTATCAGTGGAGCATAGAGAGCACAGGAAGGATCTGTTTCCAGAAACGCAGGTTACAGATGCTGGAGTGACAGCTGCCACCTTCTGATCAAAGTATTCATATTTCAGTCTTAATTAATCTGATGCAATGATACAGCAAAAAAAGCTTTTTAAACTACTGCTTTTTATTTGTTTTGGATTCTGTCTTACAAAGTTGCAAACATGTACTTTAACATCTTTATGTGAAATTTTTTTGCAGCATTAGCCTTGTGTTACATTTTGTCATGTATAGGCAGGATTGCCATGTTTTATAATATATTCCAAAACACACTGTGTAGTGTCTTTCAGATATTAAAGTAAATAGCTGCTTTTGTAAAACAAAAAAAAATCCTCCATGCCCAGAAGGAAAATCCTCACAAGCTAGGGGTAAAAAAAATATAAAAATCACAAGGACAAAAAGCAGAGAGCAGCAAGGAAAACTCTGGACAGTATCACACAATGGATCCTTGTTTGTGGTATCTTTGACTAGGAAGGAAAAGTGTCATTCTTCAATAAGTAACTTTTCTACTATCTGGGGAAAAAAGAGAGGTAGAAGTAGAAAGATATGCACTGAGAAAATTAAAGCAGATCTCTTGTAATCGTGCATCCAGACAACCAGCCTGCGTCCTCAGAAAGAGATGAGACAGTTGTGGGTAATAAGAAGAGGAGAATTACAAGAGCTGCAAAAAGAAAAAAAAAAGAAAAGAAAAAAAAAGAAAAGAAAAAACTGGGATTTCTTTGCACCCACTCCTCGGAGGACTGGGGTCGGGACTATTTCTGGCTGGGTTTTGCTGTGTATTTTACAACGGTAGGCATGGGCTGGATTTCATTTTCTATTTCTCTGCCTCCCTGTGCTGGCTCCAGCGAGCTGGTTGCCTGGGAAGAACGAGACTGAGGGAAGGAGAGATTTGAATGAAAAAAGTAAACATTACCAACAAAGACCATAATTGAAAGGGGCTTTGTGAACAAGGGGTGTTGTCGGAGAGCAGAATGGGCGAGGGTGGGGCTGCCTGGGGCTCTTTGTCTCCGTGCACACTGGAGCTGCCTGTAGTGCTGCATTGTACTAGGCAGGAATTTACCATCTCACAAGCAGGCTAATAGCTACCTCCACAAACAAATCGAACTATAAAGCTTAAATATTTATAGCTATTTATGACTCCATTTTAATAATTAGTGGCCACCTCCACTTTCAAGGCCTAGTTTTTTTCTTTTTTCTCTTTTTTTTTTTTTACTTTTTTTTTTTTTTTTTTATGGACTGTACTAATTGCTTGTTAGGTTGCAGAACACCACTTCTGAAGCTGTTCTCTGGATGCTCTGCCACCCAGAAATGACTGAGGAAAAATAGCTCTAAAGTAGTTATTTGTACTATTTACAATCCACCAATGATTTAGAACCACAGTTTCAGATTCCTGACTCAGACTTTTAGAATTCTTTTCATATTTTGTTTAGGTTTCCTGCAAAATTGTTTTCTATCATAAATTTCATGTCATTTGATGTGTGCAGAAAGGAAATGGGGATAATACAAATGGAAAAAAGAAGAAGAAAAGTGACGGTTAGAGTGCAGATGATTACTGCTAACTAACTATCGGGCTGTGTTTGAAGCAGTTTGTGCAAAGGAGTGCAGCTGAACCTGGTGCATAGTGTGTAACTGTCCTATGACTAAATGATACTAAATGAGGCTTGGAAATAATATCAGGAATAACTTTAATTGCATCATTTTTAATCTAATCTATATACCTACAGGATCTACACAGAGATTTCAATACAGCACATACCTGTAAATTCTCCTTGATTGCACAACCTTAAGCTGCTGCTTGAATTCTTTTAATAAATTTCTTTATATATTTAAGCTATTGCATGCATATCAATACAAACAATTAAGCCAATGAAAACTTACAGTATAACAGATAAAGCAATACATGCACTAAAAAGTCTCCTGGAAAAACCTCGCTTTACATTTTAAAACTGTTTACCAACTCTGGCTGCCCTGTCACAACACTTTTCTATGCCCAGATGCTGAGGTATAGTTTTGTTTCCTGACTTTCTTATTACTGTGGTGAAGGCAATAACAGCATTTTTGTTAACTCGTGTTCTCTTTTACCATAATTCCCTCATAACTCTGGGGCAAATCTCATAGCTCAAAATCAGTCCTTAAGAAAATAGAAGATTGGTTAAAAGGATGCAGGGAAGTTTTCAGTTCATGAAAGACTTCACTTTTGGACATTTGTTTTTGTTTGTACCTTTTTTAAGGGTCTGATCTACTACTTGTTGTAGGAGACAGAAAGATCCCAAGTGGCTTTATTGGGATTTGAATAAGTCAATAAATCCTCTCTCTCTTCTCCATACAGCAGCTACACCTCAAGAAAAGTCGTGGTAACTACCCTGTGAGATCAGAACACAGCTCTGTAGTTGTGAGCAAAATTGCTCAGTGTGGAGCATATAGAGACATGGATTTGCTGTGTAAGCAGTAGGTTCAACATTTTCTCCTCTGCGATGCTGGGTGCTCAAATGGTCATATGTTTAAAAGGTCAGTCTCTGAAGCATCCTACAAACTGTGGTAAGTTCTGGGTATGTGTGGAATGGCATTTTTAATGTGAGGGAAGTGTTTTGTTTTATATTTTTCATAGAAAAGTGCTAATAACCACTTTCCATATTTCTATGCAAACATTTACATCTACACCTAGTAATGTCTTTATTCCATCTAAGGTAGTTGTCAGGAAAATAAAATGATCACTTGGTCTATATTTCACAGTGCTAGCAATGATGTATTTAAATGTTGCTCACTTACTACTTATCAATGTTGGATACACTCAAACCAATTCTTAAGTTTCTGTTGACCTCTTCCCCCTCCCCCCATTTGCAGTTACTAAATAGGAACTGCAAGAAAGACAACAGCCAACACATGGCAACCAAAAGAGATATTACATTCATACTTATTGGTTATGAGATATTGACAAGGGCTATACGACATATTTGTGTAAAAACGTGTGTGATTTTATTAGTATTCTTTTGGAAATTAATATCAAGAAATATTCAATTCCAAATGGAAGAGTAAGACAAAAGAAGGGTATACCAAAATTTGTTTAATGAAGTATATTCATATTATGCCAAATTGCATGTCCTTGTAAAGGTTATTTAAAGCTACAGACAGAAGAATTTACTGTGTAAATGTTACAGCCTCTGGTATGTCTGAAATTAGAGAACATGTTGATAATGGTCCATCATGTACTTAAAATCTACAAAAGCCTAGTATATTTTTCAAAGTGCTTGAACTCTTTCTTATCACCTGCTGCATGAATTTCAGAATTTTCCTGAGTATTGTCTATATCTTCTCAAACAACAGTAAAGTAATCATCTTGCATATGAAAGTTTGGACCATCTGTGATGTCTTTATCTTATCTGCCAAAGTTTCTTTCCTGTTACTGTCAGGGCCAGCATCCAGAGACCAGCAATAGCTAAAGTATTTGAGAGGGAGCTGGATACAATATGTATCAATCATTGGGACAGGCTTTAATTAGAAAGTGTTTAAATAAAGTTAATTGCTGATCAAATCTGTTGTAATGACTGATAGGAATTGTAGTCCACTCACTCACAGACAGCTATTGGGGTCATTAGGACTCTGGAGGCTACTACCTTGCAAGAGCATAAAATAGAATTCAGGTTGTGAAAGGTAATATCCTCCAGGTTTGCATCTCTCTAATCTGGAGCCTTTGAGAATTAAAAATTGCATATTTCATTTACAGTGGCCCTGGAGAAATGATGGCCTCGCAAGTCTCTCATGACCTCAGGACGTATGAGTACCCTACATATTTGACTTTTCACTTTGAAAGGTGAAACAAGAAGATACAACTAACTGGAAGGTTCACAACATGGTAGGTGGTGGCTCTCTATGCAGAATTTGGAAATGCTGAGGATGCCAAGAACCACAGGTTCCACCCTTCACAATCTAAATGCTGAGAAAACCCTAATCACTGTGAACAAGCATGAACCACACATAAAGAACATATTTTTGGGGACATGAAGTTCTGATCTCAGAGGATGAATAAACCTCTTCCATTGCAGGTAGTCATTCTGTAACTTTCACCATTGCAAAGAGAAGACAAATTACCCCATTAGCAGTGGAACTAATTGAGCATGATTTCTTACGGAGTTTTATTAGTTCTTCTACAACAGTAGTTACTCCTGCCCCCCTCCTATTCCCATAGTGAGATGAAGACTTTAGGAGCTTGTTCTCACCTACCTACCAGCATGGCAACAAGAACATCACGGCTAGTTTCAAGCAATGGGAGTGCTGATCCACTGTCCTGCATGTGTGTATTGACTGGGCAGCCACAGTCTGCAGGAATTAAGTTATTTTTTAATCTTTTGTGAAAGTGTGAAATTTCTCTGAAACCTGTTGAAACTGGCCAACTGGTCAAAAATTACTAAAGGGGAACTAACAGGCAGACAGATGGAAGACAGCCTTATTTCCCTGGAAACCAGGCTGTGTCTTCTAATACCAGCTACTGTAGCTGTAGTTATTTCCTCACACGTACAAAATATGTTTGTTAGTGACCTTTGTAAAGTTTGACTAAGTGGCTTGGATGAGACATAGTAAAACAAGATTTTTGGTGACTAGCAAGAAAATTAATTTTCTCATTCTGAATGAGAACAGGTAATCACCTGTTGAACAATGCTTCAAGCATATCTGCAGAATGCAGCTTCTTCCTACTAAATATAGCAGAGGTTTTTTGACTTAACTAGTTATCTTGGAACAAGAGGCTTGTCTTTTACCTTTTGCTCACCCACCTCCTTCACTTATGAGCAATATTAAACCCATTTGCCTGCCTGTCAGCTTGTCACACACAAGTTTACATCTGTACTCCTGCACTTATCTATATCTACAGCCCTTATGCACAAAATGCTTTCACAGAACTGATTTGTGAAAAAAGACCACCTCACTCTCTCCTCAAGATCAATATTTGTCATAAGGCTTATAGGAGATCAGCCAACTACTCAGCCAGTTCTTTTGAAGGAACAGACAGTTCTTTCTTTTCCTATAAAATAATTCTCATGCAGATCAGACCATAGTGAACAGTGCATATTAAATTTAACCTTTTTTTTCTGCAACTTTGGGCTGCAGGCATTTTGGGGCTGAGATTGGTCCTAAGAGCTTCCTTCTCCTCTTTAAAACCTTAAATATTGTGAACGGGTTGCCATAATGGAGCGTGTATCCTGTGTACAGTTCTTAGGTCTGATGGTATCATGTGAAACAAAATAGTACAGATTTCTTCTGTCTATTCAACTGGAAATAATGTGTTGCGAGGAAAAGCCCATTCTGTGATTATTTGAAACCTCTATTTCCAGCATCATTTGAAAAGAATAACAGGACAGAAAGGTAACATGAGGATGAAAAAGAAATTCTTCCTAATTTAACTGTACACTGAAAATTTTGTCTATAGCTAGTAATTCCAGACTATTACTAGTCTTTGTAAATGAAATAGACAGTTCTACAGGTATGTTTTACTACTGCAAGGAACCCCACTGTACCCTGTGAGCAGTAGGAAGAGGATTTGGCTCTTCCAGGGGCTTTTGTGAGCTCCAGTTAAGAAGTGAGTGATAAAAAGGATGAGTTCATTTTAAAAGTGAACTTGAAAATATTCTACAGAGGTGTAACATTCACATGCTGGAGTAAATATCACAAAGCATCTTTTGCTTCTGAAACCTAACTGCTGTCATAATGACCATCTGCTGGCTGTAGGTTTCTAACATTCCCTGACCTGTGACATTTATGACAAATTACGCACCAAAGTGCTAGAGACGGCTTGTTAAAATGAAGCCTGAGGCCCACAAGTTCTCAACCCCTTTTGTCTTTAAAAGCATGGGTTAAATGGGAACAAGAAGTAGTTTGGACAGAAAACAGACATGGCAACAGCTAAAAGGAAATGAAATCCTAATCCGCTAGCCCTTTGACTTTTGCAGCTTGCTGCACAGCAATGTGCTTTCAACCATTAAACTACCTTAACCTTCTGAAGAGCCAAATCAGTTCAAACTGACTGAAAATTTGCACATCACCACACAAGCCTTGATTGATTCCTATTTGAAAATTGTATGGAAGACAACCATTTAGTGCAACATTTTTAACCAGCAAAATATGTTTCACAGTCACCTCCAGTGCACAGTATAATTGGTGTCATATAAAAGCAATGGGAAGAAACACTTTTCAAAGTCACAAAGTTAGTCTAGCTGTAAAACACACTGGTGTCATTTAGATTTAGACAGATCTCTAGAGTTTCTTCAGGGTTAGCTAATATGTACAGGAATTAAAAAAATATTTTCATTCCTTTTAACTCTGTCTTTGCTGCATTCACCAGCTCATTCTGCTGTGTTGCTTCTGGGTTTTTAGCTTTAAGACATCAGAAACTCAATCACTGTTTCAAAATCTTAATTTTGTTTTATATAAAAGTAATTGAATTATGGACCTTACTTTAAAAAAAATAGCTTACTTTAAAGTGACAAAGGAAAATTGTAATATTTCATCTAATTAGAGTGAAACCTCTCAAGTTCTAGCAAATGCTACAAAATAATTATCATATACTTAACATAAAAGATTCCACACACTCACATTGTATTTCTAACACTAATAGACTATGCATTAAAAAGTCAAAAGAGTAAAATAGCACATATGAATAGTTTAAAACAAACACCTGTTAAAAGTTCAAAATAAAATTAATCTTTCTTTTTTTTTTCTTTATCTGGAATCTTAATTGAATCAGTATAAAGTAGCGCTTTGAAAAAAATCTCATAATCAATAGTATTGCTAAGTTTCTGATAAACACACGAAAAAAAATTATGCCAGGCTAGAAGGACCTGCAGGATTAGATATCTAGAATCTCTGTACATTTCCACATGCTTTTAAAAAAGACTTTTTTATACCATATCCCATGACCTTTATATTATTACCTGTGAAAACAAAGCAGGCATTACACGATAATGTTACATGACTACATGGTGGCGTTTGGTCAAACCACTGTAACATTTCAGTATCGTAGGAATGAACGCATACATCACCAGCTTCATCAGTAGAAACCCCCTGCCACGTACCTTTGCTGCACAAAGCTAAAACCAGAAACCTAAATGTATTAAATTCAGCAAAATTATGCATACAACATAACAGGTATTCTAACCCTTCCTCCCTACAGGCTTCTGTTACCTGTGTTTCTTTCCTCTTGTCATCTTCAAGAAGGAGGTCTCATAGTTTGGTACCTTTATGGTATCTCTAGTAATTTCCAGGCTGCCATGATTGACTTTGACTTAGTCTATATCTATCCCTTGGCTTCTCCTTTCACAAAGTAATGCTGCCCTGAAATGAATGAAAAGCATCAAAAAGGCTATTGGCAGGAATGAGAGTTTATTTTTAGTCACTTGCCCACCAGAGAATCAACCAGCACTGTCAACTGAGATAGTAAGGAAAAAAGAAAAAGGTCATGCAAGGAAAAGGTGCATATAAAAGGAGAAAGCAGAAGAACATGATGGGTACAAAAGACTCATAATTCAGGCAAGAGTTTAAGCAAGTATGAAAATCACTCTTTTTGCATTTTCAGATTAAAGGCTTTGTTTAAATTGGATATGCTATTAATATGTTTCTGTTAGAAAAATATCAGACATGATCTTCATCTCCATAAAGCCCCAGCCACCCTAATTTTCTGCCACATTGATTTACATGAAAGGAAATTCAGGAACATACAACTTAGCTAATGCCTGCTAGACAGTTACCTACAAAGATATATGAATCATAGAATCATAGAATCGTTTAGGTTGGAAAAGACCTTTAAGATCATCCAGTTCAACCATTAACCTACACTACCAAGTCCACTCTAAACCAATCAAGGGTAGACTAGACTAAACCATGTCCCAGAGTGCCACATCTACCCGTTTTTTAAACACCTCCAGGGATGGTGACTCCACCACCTCTCTGGGCAGCCTGGTCCAATGCTTGACTACCCTTTCCATGAAGAAATTTTTCCTAATATCCAATCTAAACCTCCCCTGACACAACTTCAGGCTGTTTCTTCTTGTCCTATCACTGACTACTTGGGAGAAGAGACCAACACCCACCTCACTACAACCTCCTTTCAGGCAGTTGTAGAGAGCCATAAGGTCTCCCCTCAGCCTCCTCTTCTCCAGGCTAAACAGTCTGAGGTCCCTCACCCGCTCCTCATAAGGCCTGTGCTCCAGACCCTTCACCAGCTTCATTGCCCTTCTCTGGACACGCTCCAGCACCTCAATGTCTTTCTTGTAGTGAGGGGTGCAAAACTGGACACAGTATTCCAGGTGCAGCCTCACCAGTGACAAGTACAGGGGGACAATCACCTCCCTGCTCCTGCTGGCCACACTATTCCTGATACAAGCCAGGATGCTGTTGGCTTTCTTGGCCACCTGGGCACACTGCTGGCTCACGTTCAGACGGCTGTCAACCAGCACCCCCAGGTCCTTTTCAGCCAGGCAGCTTTCCAGCCACTCTTCCCCAAGCCTGTAGTGTTGCATGGGGTTGTTGTGACCAAAGTGCAGGACCCTGCATTTGGCCTTGTTAAACCTCATACACTTGGCCTCGGCCGATCAGTCCAACCTGTCCATGTCCCTCTGCAGGACCATCCTACCCTCGAGCAGACCGACACTCCCACCCAGTTTGGTGTCATCTGCAAACTTACTGAGGGTGCACTCAATCCCCTCATCCAGACCACTGATAAAGATATTAAACAAGACTGGCCCCAAAACAGAGCCCTGGGGAACACTGCTTGTGACCGACCACCAACTGGATTTAACTCTATTCACCACTACTCTCTGGGCTTGGCCACCCAGCCAGTTTTTTGCCTAACAAAGAGTATGCCCATCCAAGCCATGAGCTGCCAGTTTCCTAAGGAGAATATTATGGGAGACTGTGTCCAAAGGCTTTGCTAAAGTCCAGGTAAATGACATCCACAGCCTTTCCATCATCTACCAGGCAGGTCACCAGGTCATAAAAGGAGATCAGGTTGGTCAAGCAGGACCTGCCTTCCATGAACCCACAGTGGAATCACTCACTGTAAATAAAGTATCCTACATGTAAAATAACTCTAGGGTATTCTTATCTAACTTTGAAAATGTAGATGAGACAGTAAATTATTTTCCTGTCTGACACAGTTCTATAAACTTTTCTTCAAATTTCCATTCCACATCACCATAAAAGGCAGGCTTTGCAAAGTTTGCTTGTTTCTCCCAAGAAAAAAAGGGAAGCTAGGGAAGAGAGAAAGGAACTGAGACCAGGATAACAGACAGCTCAGTGAACTCAAGCATTCACATAGGGAACAGAAGATTTGGGTTTTGTTCTTGTACTGCCAGTTTTCACATTCCACTGCTCTACTGCTTTGTTGAAGCAATTAATTGTGTTGTGGCAGTCAGAAGACTTGACATAAGCACAAGCACAGGGAGACGGTAATAAACCTTAATTCCATAATTATTTATTTCTGCAAAATGGAATGACTCCAGCTGATGAGACTAAGACCCAGATCCACTTTGAATCACTCAGGTGCAAGTCTCAAGCTTGTCTCACATACTGCCAAGTGAATATACTGAGCACTAGTCAATGGTCCTGGTTTTGACAGTATAGTGTGCTAGGAGGTTGAGAAATTTTTCATATTCAGGTTGCTGTGTTCTTTCTTCCTCCCCACTATTCCTCAGAGGTTTGGTTTTGATGAACTGAAATTTTTGAAATTAAACCCATAAGTCAGAAAAATCCCTGTCTATGCTTACTCTTGACTGGAAAGAAATTATCATCTTTGGGTTAATTCTGAGGTGGAGAGACTTCAAACACATTTAATTTTATTCTTTAATTCATTATAGAGCTTTTCACATGTTTACGCAGAAAAACCAAAAAGTACTGCACACTTATGGATGAAACGCCTTAGTAATTTTGCCACCCAAAAAGTACAGGTATATCTCATTTGATCTCATATACTGAGCAAAACAAGTAATGAAGTTACACCAGGAAGAGTATATCCAGACTCTGAACAGGGCAAACAGAAGTTCATAGCAAACAGGCAGACAGAAAATCTCTTCTGTGCCCACACTGGAGCTGATGCCAGCTTCATTATGCTACTGGGTCTTCTAGTCTTCTTCCATAGCCAACAGCACATCCTATCTGGCTTTATACAAACACCCATTTCTAACAATTTCTCTGTGTCTGTTTATAACACTTTGATCTTCTAAGTAGTTCGTTCATATAGCCTTAGAGTTCTTCTCCTCTGTTGTTCAAAAGATATCAAAATATGGATTTTAGGTGTCTCCATTTTCTGTCCTCTGAAAGGCATATCCAAGAGGCTTGACCCTCTCTGAATTTAGTGCAACAGCCCTCAAAAAAACCTCAGCACTCTGTGAAGCATATCCAGTTGACTACCCTAAATTACAAAACTTTGAAGACACTGAAAAATATGGGACATTGCTTATGTTTAGAATTTTTCTGGGCTGTTCTAAACTATTTTGTCATGAACACATGTGGAAGTAGAGAGTACATAATATGTTACATTTTGTTTTCTGTGTATTGCTTAAAAGTCATTTATATCAATACCATTGAACATATAAACTTAAAATTATGCAAGTCATGGAGAAAAGATAAAACAGCTTTCTACATGAGCAATAGTCCTCTAACTATTGTGATTAAAGTATTAATCATGAGTTATGCATCCCAGTTCAAACTGTGACAATACTGGATGATCTTAAAGGTCTTTTCCAACCTAAATGATTCTATGATTCTGTGATTCTAATATATTATGACATGAAGGTTGTTACAAACCCTGTATCAAATAAAACTACAGGTAGTAGAGATCATGATTTTAAATACCTCCCTGTTTGTCAAAACAAATTAGTCATTTAAAATATTAATAAGCAGGCTTATTTATGAAATTACATTCTCTCTAAACAAGTTAGAGAACTCCTCTCAAAAACTCACTGAAAACCACTTGGATATCTGAATAACAGTCTGATTTCAATTTTGCAGACACTGTATTTTATTACAAACTATCTTTGTAGTTTGTTGTTTGCAAAGCAAATGTCATGATTTGAAGCTGTCATGGCCCCTTCCCTCATATGTTTTTTGTAATCTACTAAAAACATCAAAGCAACTCTGTGACTAGGATCCTGTCTACAAATAATAGCAATAAAAGACTCATTTCATGTGTTATGTAGAGGTCACAGATACGAAAAATTCTTCCATATGGATCTGAAGATCTTTAGTCAGATTTATATGAGTAGGTTAGTCTTTCCTGCACCCACTAGGATCCTTAGCCTCAAAGAGAATTCAATGCAACCAGAGGCCGGACATGTTACAGATACTGCCTTGGTCTTCTCCCATGTGGAAGATAACAGCCTTATTTTTTAGATTTGTGAATCAGATACTGATGCAGGAGACCACAGAGCATGCACTGCACTGAGACCATAGAGCATGCTATAGTTTTCCCCTGCTACCCATTTGAGCTCATCTGTCCTAAGGGCTTCTGAAAGCTTTGCTGCTTCAACCATGGCCTGTCTCAGAAGTCTCTGTGCCAACAGAGAGGTGTTTTGGTAAACTATTGCTTCTGCAAAGCTTTTTACAGAAAAGATTTATGTTCTTGCTATGGTGAAGTGAGTAAATTACAAGTTTTGGCAAACAGGAAATATCAGAGATGTACTTTTATAAATATCATCTAAATGGAAGTGGTAGACATGGCTCAGCTGTGGGAGACTTTTCTCCTCAATGCCTCGATACTATGACCATTTTGCCCACACTGCTGATGGAGCTAGAAAGCAGTATGGATGACACAAGGGTGAATGCTTAAGCTATGGACTTCCTGATTTCTCTTTGAAAGAGAAGTTAGATAGTCCATGTTCTAAAGGAAGTGGTTCCAAAACAACAGTTTTCCCAGAAGAAAAACAACCTTTCAAATAACTGTGTAATGGCCTATTTTGGGCAATTCACTCTAAGAGACAAAATCTTGAATAATGATCTATGAACTTTATTAAAATCCTAAAATTTTATAACATAGAAATCCTGAAATAAAGGCAGACTACATAGCTACCACTTTATTCCAACAGTCTCAAGCAATAGTTCATATGACTGGACAATGTTTTGTTACAACTGGAAAGAGATACTTAATGGAATTTACAATATCCATACTTAGACTTATGGCTTACCCAGGAGATGCCAGCATCTCCATCCATAGAAAACTAAAGAAAGATCTCTCAGAGTACAGGTGACAAGACAGAACAACTCCCAGAATATTTCTGTAGTGTGATTCCACCTCTCTCTAAAACAGCAAACAGGTAATTCTCAGTTCTTTTTACAATGATGTGCTCTGATGTAGGTAATCCACAGGAATGTGGTCAGATCCATTGACTTCATGTCTTACCTGCCTGAAATGTAACTGGTTGTGTTTTATCAGCATTCTTGCTGTGAAATTTGGGCTGTGAAGTCTTCCTGCACTGTTCACAGTAAACTGGCATAAATAGTTTAAATTTTCTGGGGAACAATTCCAGATGGTAGTTACCTGGCTGAGGGCTCTAGCAGCTAAAGGCTTCTTGGCTCAAGGACTAGCTTGGATGGAGAAACCTGGTGCTCTGGAGGAATCTACAGAGACATTAGTTCTGGAAAAGAGTTTATGTTAGTTTTAATTCCTAGTGACTAAAGCAGTTGTCTAAAGCAGATACACTGGTGCAACAAAGATGGAGGGAGAAGCATAGGGCACCAAAGGCATCTGTGCTAGGTGGAGAGCTGCTGGTCACCCACAAAAAAGATATTACCTCTGTGTGCCGCAGAGCTGTGCATTATACGTGATTCCTTCCAAAGTGAAGAATAACTCCCTTAGTAGACAAATAAAATATCCAGGTCCCACCACACGAGTATGATTTCCTGTCTATGATATAGACCTGTATTTAATACTACCATTGATATGTTTCACTGATGTGATCTGTTGAGGATGTCTTGTTTTTTTCATGGACCAGGATGAACTAAGGCATAAAAGCTTTCTGAGATCCCTTCTGTGTTAAATTCAAATCCCTTTATATTCTTAGCATGGGGAGGAAAGTAAGTAGCTGAAGTACTACATCTTTGCATCACTCAGATGTGTGGAGCTAAGAACACAACATGTGGAGATGTTAGTGGTATCTGATAAAGGGAGGGGATGGAGACAGAATTGCTGTGGAAGCACATAGCTTTTCTGAGAAGGCACCACTGGAGGTGTGGTGTCTGACTGAGGATGTGTGTCACATCCAGACCTTAGACTACCCAAATATGGGAAGTTCCCACTGGGAAGAGCAGTTTTTCACCTCCCTCTCTAAGCATCTGAATTAAATGAACTGAAAAGAAAAATAAAACATGAAAACTTTTATTCAGGATTGGTGAAGCTGTACTAACTTAAAGGGGAAAAATACTCTTCTATACAGTGTTGTACATTTGCATTTCCTTAGAGCAACTCTTTCAAATAAAGAACAGAAAACTGAAATTACAAATCAGGCTTTCAAATACTGAAATGCCATACTGCCATGGAAAATATACCATAACTGGAGAGCTGTTTAGCTTGTATTCCTTAGATATCCATAAGGGGCGGGGGGGAAAAATATCCATATTTAAGCACTTGGTTAATTTTCACAAGGATGAGAGGTTGAACTTGATGGTGATTGAATACTTTTCAACAAGGATGATAAAAAAGATCCTCAACAGTTACACACACACACACATATACACACATATGTTGATACATATATCTCAAGGTCCATTGTGATATGAAATTAAAAATAAACTGTTAGTATTGTTAGGTATTACTTGAGCACTTCAGATACAACAGTTATGACCTTTTTGCATGTAAAGGGCTATGTTCATTTACCAGGTAATAAGAGCCCAACTTTTCATGCCTGTTGTACCTTATCATCATAATTAACAAAGCTTCATCATCATCTTCATCTTTGGGAATTTATTATGGAATGCAGAAGCATTTGAAGCTCTAACTTCTTCATTAAAATACTCACCTGGTCAGCTAAACCCAGCTAACGGATGTTGTGTAGCTTATGTGAATTGCATGTTGATGAATTCCAGATCTATTGCTTAATTTGTGGGCAGCAAAAATTTTTGAATGGTACTAAAAATGTTTAAAAATTTTTATTAAGCCATTAGTATAGTCTCTATATTTTTAAGCCATTTTGTTTTCTCTTTGAAAAATCTAGTCAGCGTGTCCAAGCCTTTCCCAAGGGCCTTTGGTTTCTTCCACGCCTTATACAGAGAAGCTACCAGCTACCTTCATTGCAATTTCCAGTCCATTACTTCTGAAGAGTAATGGCAATTACAGGGAGCACTGACAATGCCCTTGCTGTACTCTGGGCTCTTACAACATTTGCTATTTTTTCGTAAAGTCCTTTCTCATGTAGCTATGTAATTGTGAAGCTACTTTGATTTTGTTCTCCTAAACAAGCTTCTAGTATCTCCACTGCAAAAGTATAAGCTCTAATGCAAACATCCAGGACCCAATATTTATTACTGTTATTTTTATGTCTGATAATATTTTGGAGTTGAACATTTTTTCTGTGACTGGGATCCACTAAGCACTTACAAAATGAGCCTAGGCACCACCAAGATGTCCTACTGCAGTGATCGGGTATGTGGTCTAGAGGGAAAGTGCCATTTTTGTGGTATAGATAAGAGGCAGATGAGGACAGGCAACCACTGGCCCTGGTGCTCTGGGAGCACTCCAACAACAGCTTCATTTGTGCAGCTACACTAGAATTACCCTAACAATAGTGTATTCATTATGGATAACCACAGAATGACAATATAAAGATGAAACTCTTGCCCTGTAGGAGCTGGTAAAGACAAATCAAGCTGGTGGATCTGGTGCTAGTAGGACCTACTGGCACATCTCCCTGTGTGGCAGAGCTGCACATCTGTAGCTCCTGCAGGGGAAAAGCTTCTACACCTACAGCTGGTCTCGACTTTTCTGATAAAGAGAGGTTTCCTCACAGAAAAAATGACAATTCAACAAAGACAAAGTGTTTCAAAGGAGAACATAAGTGTGAATGCATTTATAAAGCCTACCCTGTCTATACTCAGTTGTGTCTGTCCCCCTCAAATCCTGAAAAAGCCAGTGCTCTGCGATCAGGATGTGCTGTCAGACTTACACTTGGTTTTCTGTCAGCTCCCAGTAACTTTTGAAAACCTTACTGTGCAATTGCAGAGTAGGCAATAAACTGCCCAGGTGGACCTCTGAAAGTGAAAAGCCTTATAACCTCAGCTCCAGTCAGTGCTCAGCCTATCTCCTGGATCTTTGTCAGGGATATGGAAAATCCAGTGCTAAACCCGAGCTAGAAATTTCTGGTGCTTGAGGTTCAGGCAGTCCTAGCTTAATTACTTTTCAAAGCTTTTTATGTTAGATGTTTTGGTTATTTTAAAACAAGAACGTTACAAATAATCCCAAATTATTTTCTTCCAGAAACATTTAAGTAACTTCTAGAAGTTCTTTCTCCGGCAAATCTGAAAAATGAATTTTAAGACACTCAACTCACAACCCTCTTCACAACTGTGGGTGCAAGGAGAAACCTGGTTTTGCTTTTTGAAACACCATGAACACAGCACTGTTACTTGAACTGCAAAGCTATAAGATTTAGTTCTCTATCTCAAAACACCTGTTTAAAGTAAAATTTTCTGACATATTTAGGTTGTCTGTGACATTGTATTTTATAATTATTATTTTTAGTTTTTGTAGAGTCAGCAACAATTGTTGAAATTATACAGCTGCAAACATTTTATAATAGAAATGAACTAAAGGTATCATTTGTATAAAATAGCTACCTATTTAACACTTTTGCATCTGTACCTTGTCTTTCCTTAGGTATTGTATTCTTAAACACAAACATAACATACTGTACTCTTTATTATATCAGGCTTGGCCAAATATACTAGTTATGATTAAAATTACCTGACATCACCCACAGTTTTACTGTAATTGCATTGCCTATTATTTTACTAAATTTTAACCATTTTGTCTGAAATCTTCCAAGCTGGTTCTTTGCCTCAGGATACAATTTTATATGAAAGGCCAGCCAAAAGAATATGGCTAATGAGGTTGGGGAACATATGTATTTTTTGTATGGTTAATGTATTCTGGCAATTTTTTCTGAGAAACACTGATGCCTTGAAGCAGGAGGTGGGAATTGTGAGCCAGTGGGATGAAGATCAGTTGGTGGGAGAGAAAAAGATGCTGAGATCAAATGAGAGCTGGAGAGAGAAGGGGTGGCAGAGGTGGGATGGGTGCAAGGCCAACACAGAACAGGTGAAAGCACATGCAGGTGAATGAATGTGGACTGAAAGGAGGAGTAATTGGAGTGGACAACTGGTTGTGGCTGGTGGAAGAGAACTGGAGAAACATCATATGGGAGGGAATTGAGGGTGAGTGGGAACATGGTTTGGGATAAGAGTGAGTTGGACTCTGATGGAGAGTCCAAGGCAATGAAGATGCCAATTAGGCAGGAAAACGGAGACTAGAATGAAATCCAGGGATGAGAAAGAGATGGGATAGCTTGGCAGTGAAGAGAAGGAGAGCTTTGTGTTTCTCCCATCTGTAAAACTAACTCAGCAGTGTTGCACCCCTTTCCATGCTGTTCCAGTTAGAGGGTAATCATGCACTGTTGCTGTCTGTTATTCTATCAGCAAAAGTTATGGGTCTGTGAGCTTTAAAACTTCCTTTCCTGTTACTGAAATAAAAAGACGTGAAAATGCAAGCATACACAGAATTTCCAGGTTTTCAGTTTCCTTTATTAAAAGCCTAAAAAGTTGAATGAAAATCCATTTGAAAATGTTCTGATTGCAAAGTCATGCATGGAGAAGTTAGGGAATATCAAAATTAAAGTTGTTTATGGAATTGTAATCCATCTGCCCTGTGAATATATGTTGTTATGTAATCTTTACTTGTATAACTATATATCCTTTGAAAATTTTTTCTTTTTTTTTTTTTTTTTCCTTTTTGTTTTCTTCTCCAAAGGACTATCTCTTTGTTGGTTTGTTAGATGAAAGAATATACTCCTAGGAAGAATCAAGATGCTGTGTTGACAGAAGGTCCTGTCACTAACTAGTCCTTATTTATCCTGTTGTAAAAGTGTGAAGGCTTGCATGAATAAGGTAGAGGATGCTATCAGTTATACTACTCATGAATATAAAAAGAATTATGCAAACAGTTGGAGTGTTTCAACAATTTCACAACTGGATATTTCTAAGAAGTTTGTTTTTTCAAATATTTCTTTAAACAGGTATCCTGCACAAATTTGTTTAGCAGTATCAGTGAAAATTCCTTGTGACAGCAAGAATACAGAAAAGTTATTTTGTCTTCAACTTTCAGGCAGCAAAATTCAACCTGGTTATGACAGCTGAACAATTTCTAGCATGGGGAGAAGAGCTAGGAGGGATAAGGAATGTTTCACAGACTGCGGGTGGAAAAGAGGAGCCCCTGAGAAGGGTTTGTAGGATGAGAATTAACATGTCAAAATTTGCTTATGTCAAAACCGCAGTAGTTGCAAAGATGCTACAGCATAATTCACATCCTCTGGAAGTCAAAAAGATTGGACTTCTGCTGAGCCATGTGAGTTTTCTAGTAAGCCATGTGATCATTCACAATAAGTTAGTTTAGGGGCAGTATTTCAGCAGAAAGTGTCATTTTGAAGTACAATGGTCCCTCCATACTCTTTATGGACTATGAGAAAAAGCACTCTTAGAATCATTAACCTGTTAGTTTTCCTGAAGGTTAATGAACTGCACATAAGTTTTTATATATGTCACTTAAGTATAGGTTCTTATTGTACTAGCATTCCTTCTGAAATTAGTGAAAATTGCAGTATGTCAGTACTGATTCCAGGAGGGAAGGGAAAATTACCCCAAAGCTGCAGTTTAACCTAGAATGCAGAACTAGAAGTTCTGGGAGTTGAGTACATGTTATCACAGGCAAACATGTCAATTATTGTTAATTTTACTTTATCTTACAAAAAAGACCGGAACTTTCACCTTCATCTTTGCCCTGATATTTTACAAAACGTCTTTGTACCAACAGAGCAGATATCAAATAATCTGCATACATACCCACAAGGTTCTATTATCAAGAGCTAAAAGGTCTGTTCCTGTAGCTCATGCTGACGAAGTTGAAACAATACAACCCCTTTTCTATTTCACAGTAATTAAAATGTTAATTTGCTAAGAAGTTTTGCCACTTTTCTTAAAAGTTTTAAATTTCAACATGTAAATAATGGATTTTGAAAACCAGCAGCCTCACAGTGGGATATGAAATCTGTGAGCCTGGATAATGCCTTTAAAACATTCAGAAGCAACAACAAAATACATTTTTGGACATGCCAGAAGAAGTTAACTGTGATTAATTGCTTTTTACTCTAGCTCATTTCATGATTAAGATTTCTTTCTCAAGGAATTGTCAGTATAAAACAATATATCAGAGTTTAAATATCAGTAATAAAACGGTACAGGAAGATATTCTCTGACTCCTTAGAACTGAAAGCATTTTATTGAAAAAGGCCTTGTTTTATTTGGCAGCCATCCATGACCTCCTACTGTTGACAAAACTAGCAGCAATTCCTATTTGAAGTGTTCCAGAAGATGATCCTGCTCAGCAGAAGCTGCTGCTTTAGAGCATTTACAGGATTTATCTCTAAATTAATATTTTCATCGAACACTCTCGCTATACACCTTACATAATCTTTAAATTATAGGAAAATGCTAGAAGGGTGTTCTGAGAGTCAGCTGCTGAAGAAATGCTGGAGATTTATAGCTCTCTGAAGTCGACATTTGTGACTGACCTACAGCGCACCAAGGCTGCTATTTCCCTTTCCTGATTCATGATAAGTGCAGCTGCCTCCAAATAAGCCTCCAGAGCCCATTAATGCCCAGTTCATTCCCTCATGGTAAATATGCACATCTCTAGCTTCACTTTTTAATGCTCTGTTGCTGTTAAGTTGAATAGAAAATTAGATTTTCTATTTTTTCCTCCTTTAAAAATAAATTTTTCAAGCACCAAGATAGCAACGACTTTAAAGACTCCAGTTCATACATTTATGTTTCTGTCTAAATAAGTAGTAAAGAAAAAAGAAGCTATTTATACACTAAAGACTGCAAAATCATATTTCACTTGCTTAGTGTGGTCCCCTAGCTTCCTTGCATTTGTTGTGTGAAACATACACAAGATACAACTAATTAACAAAATCATTTGCAGAATGACATGAAGGTAAATATTAAAAGGAAAGAGGATACACATTTTTAAAATGTCAAAAAAAGCCAATGCATTTGTCATCCCTGCCTCAATTTGGTTTTCATTAATAAAATATACATTGTTTTCTGTTCAGAAAATCTACTAACAGCAACACATTCAGCATGCAGCTTTGTCTCCTTAGAGATGAAATCTTTGTTTAAGCACCAGCGATGAAGGTTTTTGTGCCATTGTCTAATCTGTCAGATTGGATGAGCATGTGTGTTTAGGGGTGCAAAGATGTGCGGCCACACCTGCTGTGCAAAGCTGCAAACTCACAACTCTCCTGACTATTACAATGTATTGCGCTCCAAGCTCCTTTGTTGTGATGGAGCTGCTGGTGGTTGCGTGACTGAAGTGTCACAAGTGTCAGGCCTCATTGTGGTCACCATAATCGCTCTAAACCAACCTCTTATTTTGGCCATTTAATATTGAAGGGTAGGAAATTAAAAGCTAGATACCTCATAGAATTTATGATGTTCAAGTGATAGTTCACTGGATTCAAAAGCACAAAACAAAAATTAAAAAGGTCTGTTAATAATGTCCCTTGTTCATCAGGAACATAGGTTTTAAATGAAATCAATAACATGGTGCAAACAGGTTACAAGCCATTTAGATGGTATTTTAGCAAGCAATCTATTTCTTTTGTGGAATTATTTCTGTAGATTTATAGAACATGAGACATTTAACAAGCCAAATGATTCCTTAAGCTTATGTTTTTACTCTTTTTCCACATTAATATCTTACAAACTCCTTTGTCTTCAGTGCTCCACTGGGCTTAGCTTTCAACATTTATATTCAAGAAAGAAGAAATCTTTATCAGTATTTGGATCACAGGTTTTATATTAGCTGATTTCAGAGACAACATGTATAAAACTTGGACCAGATTATATCTGAGTTCTTCAATGCTAAACAGGCTTCAAAACTGCAGCTTTGGTTTGAGGCATATTTGCATGATAGTTACAATATCTTTCA
Organism: Pelecanus crispus; assembly: GCF_030463565.1. Classification (NCBI taxonomy): domain Eukaryota; kingdom Metazoa; phylum Chordata; class Aves; order Pelecaniformes; family Pelecanidae; genus Pelecanus; species Pelecanus crispus. The sequence continues at coordinate 83,497,168 of NC_134676.1, read as the reverse complement.
GTCACTATTTAATTTTTACCATTAATTTTATTTGCAAAAGTAAAAAAGTAATGATTTCAATAGGAAACCGGAAATACATGCAGAATGTGGAAATATCAATTCTGTCAATAATTCAAATATTTGAAGGGATTTGTATTTCACTTGACTCTACATGGTGCGTTGAATTCTTCTGAACATATTTTCTCACTATAAATCATATCTTTGACTTTTATTTTTCTTCACAAAGTTACTTCTCAACAAACATGGGTTAATGGTTTTGGAGAAATTTTCACTACAGTCAAGTTATGGGCGATCATCACTAATTAAAAAATACCGCTGATGATCTTTATGAAATTATGCTTAAGCAAAACCTACATCTGTTGTCACTCATAATACCATGCAGCCCACCACAGGATTAATTGATTCTAAACTAAATGGGTCTTTTTAGGGACCTTAGACCTGTACCGCCTCATTAATTCAGATGGTACGTGACAGTTCAGAGGTTTCTTAGACCAGCCATAACCTGCATAAACAGATTTCTGTGCCAGCCTGAGATGCACGCTGTTATCAGGTTAGATTTTCTGTCTTCCACCTGAAGTTGTTAGGCAGCAAATCTAAAATACGTGGACTCAGTTTTCACCCTGAATTTTAGGAAACAGCATGCAATGTCACCCTCCCACAACACAACAAAGGGCAGGAAAGCTTACAGGATCACTTACATAAATACTGCAGTACCATCCAAAATGTATCGGGTACTGTAAAAACAAGTAAGAGAAGATAAAAAGTATGAGAATTAAGGAGAAAAATACAGAACTTATAAACAAAACAGTTCAGATGTACACTGACTTAAGTTTCACCCATTTCATTTTTCCTACAAACTACCCACCCAGAATTGCTGTTCGACATAGGCAACGTTTGTTTGCATTTTTCACCTTCGCTGCCAACCATTAACACTTGCCATGTCTGAGGTTCTGTCCTCCTCTTTTACCGAACTCTCTTTCCCCTTTCAACCAAAAATAATCTCAGTTTCTCACAGCAGGTGTGATACCCTCCATAAAGGTGTTACATCACTGAAGAACAACTGTACCTTGTCACAGAGATAACAAAATGAATTACCAGGTGCTAAAACTGCTATCTCCTTTACAGCTAGCCCAGAAATATGAGTGTAAACCTTTAGAACACAAAACCCATTGGTACACAGTTAGCTAAATATACTCAGGATTCATAATTTTTTCCTGTGTCGAAAATCTGAAGCATTCGTAGAGAAAGATTATGGATGCATTGTCAGCAGTTTGCTCTCATGTACGGACCTGGGGAGAAGGTAGCACAGTGCTAAGTGAATGATCTCGCTCAGAAATTGTGTACGACCAGTTTAGCCACGGATTAACACACCTCCAGAGAACATCTTTTAAAAGCAGAGTTCCTTTAATGTCCTATTTTCATGATAAATGGGTCCAGTACCCTGCAGTAAAGTCCCTAAAGGACACAAAGTAGCAAACTTTCCTGGCCATAGCTCTAAAAAAAATTTTATTTTAACTCATTGTAACAGAAGAACTGTATTTAACTCAGTGACAGAATAAAGATTAATTAAAAACCATATCTTTTGTCTGCCTTAACATCTGAAGACCCATGCCCTTGAGCTCCTGAACTGCAGTGAACTCAGTTACAAGTTACTCTGAAGTGATCTTGCACTCTGCTTTGATGAGATAAATGTAATAAACTTTAACTAAAATAAATAGAATAACTAATGCCAAATGGGGTTAAAGGCCACAGAAAGTCCGTGAACACCTATGAAACTGCTAAATTCAGACATCATCTGACCTTTGTAGCTCAAGCTGATATCTTTGGAATTATGGATAGACAACAATTCATTAATTAGGTCAATTAAAATGAATGAAAAGTATAGAAGAAAAAGGAGACCTAAGGCTCTACAAAAGCACTCTAGAATTTCCAGATTAGGGCACAGTGAAGCCTATGGAGCAGAACATTTTATAACATAAATAGGTAGTTATTGATAGTGCTAGGCTTTTTCATTACTCTTTGAATTGCGTATTAAAGAGAAAAAGTTTTAAACTGCAGCACAGCTGTGAAAGTGGAATAATTTTCTACGTCTCTGACTTTGTGGTCACTACAGAGAGCAACAGAGGCACCATGGCTTCCAATAAACGAGGGTGTGCATAAATCAGTATGAGAGAAGTACCACTTCCCCAAAACCTGTGGTATCCTTGAAGGGTGAAGAAGGGACATACTGGTCACCCTGAGTCTGAACAGCCAGAGGCCAGGGGCTGATCCAGACCTGCTGAAAGACGCTTTTACCACTGACTTAGAAGAAACAAGATGGGACTTGTCCTAAAGAGCCTAAAACCCCGCACGCCTTTAGTAAATGCGTATTTAGCTGTCAAAATCAAACCTTTAAAAAGAAATATTTTATTACTTTTTTTTAAATTCAGAAAAGAGATAAAAAGTTTGGCTATGTAGACCAAAGTTCCTATTACATTTCTGGAAGACAAATCATGCCTTCTGAAGCTCAACCTCTGGGGAGAAAAAAGCTACTACTATGCTACTGAAAACTGTAGCAACATAATAAAAAACAAGAAAACCAACAATCTCTGTCCAACTTATATAGGAATTATAAGAAAGGTGAGCACCATTTACTTTTTTTAAAAAAAATATATTCTCTCCAGTGAAGTTGTCATTACCACTTTATTGATTTCCAAGTTGAATGAAATTTCAACATCTCTGAAGGATCACAGTTATATTCAAAAGAGAAAATGGAGGTAAAAATGCCATGTAATCAAATTGTCTACAATAACCTGTAACCTGGGAAATAAATTAAGGCTTCCCTTTTTAAAACACTTTGAGTGTGTTATTGCTGCTAACCACAGTTTAAATTTTATTACTTTTGAGGGAATGCTAAGAAACCATTCTAGTTTCCACAAGGTAGTCAGCTTAACTTCAAAGTCAAATAAATTAAATTGGGGATACACTGTTGATATTGCAAGGGAATATTTAAATCAGAATGAAAGAAAACTATGTTTTTCAGTCAATATTTATTTTTTTCTTCATTACATCTCAAAAAGCCTCCATTTAAAAATCTTAATTTGGGGGACTAAGCTGCCTAGGAATCTTCTTTAATTATTTAAAAGCACACTTTTCTCATAATTTTATTTCCTGGCTTTCACGACTTGTGCACAATTCATATCCCAAATGGCCTGACCCATTTTAAAACTTCTGAACACACTATATTTTACGTAAGAGATCCATAAGATGATTTGTTTCTTTTGCATGAAGTTAATGAAAACCCACACTAAAGAGCAAATTCTTAAAAATGAAAATGTGTCATTATTTTATGGAAAATATCAACAGTTTCTAATGACCATTGTATCAGTGATAAGTATATCTAGATAAGCTAGTAGCAATCAATATTTTGACTTACATTTTTATGTGCCAGATTAGTCTTTATATTTGTTTTGATAGAAAAGCAGGCAACAGCCTATTTCATGGACAATAAATTCGAGATCATAATGAGGAGATAGTACTGCTTCAGCTAACTGCACACAGATTGGAGGGTCACATATTTGACACAGATCTAGTATGGCCCTTAATGAATCTATATACTTGATTAGAGTTACAGTCTTTTATAGCACTAAATAGCTTTGCATGGAAAACTAGCTCATTTCAAAGAGGGTTAAGAGAGTCACTCTGTTCTAAAAGAAAATAACCTTTAGAAATTTTCAAAAAAGTTCTACATTTCTTGTGAATTGCTTCCAATATTTTCCTATGCAAAAAGTTCAGATAGGTTTTTCTCTCTGGGATTGGGAGACAAATGATGTCTCCAAATATGAAATACTCAATGGAACAATATGTGGCCATATTATATTAAAAGACCTATGTTATTTTAGCCTGAAATCTCCATATTACCTGTTTTCTTTTTGTCCTGCTCAGAAATTTTTCCTTTTTTACCGCCTTATCTTCACTACTATTTCCAGTGAGCACTTTTTCACCTACAATGCCCTTGGTCTATGAATTTCTCAGAATTCCCCTTTGTCTCATCTTGATTTCACACCAGTTGTCAGTTTCCCATTTCAAGATCTTGTTTTCTTTTCCAAGGTATTTGTCTCCATCTTCCAATTGCCCTTTTTTAATTTTCTCTCTCCTGTGGTAGGTTGCCTATACAGTAAATCTAATTTTCCATCAGGAAATGTAACTCTCTTCCTCTCTATTAGCTTTTATAAGAATTCACATTAAATAGAAGCCAATTTGAAGGGTGAAAATATGGCTCCACAAAGATCAATAGCAGATCTTGTCCTGGGTCAGGACTTCAGCCTAGGAATGTAGGTGGCATCATCAACAATTTCAACCTACAAAATAAGACTGGGCTAATAATTCAGAAGAATGTATTCCTATCTCTAATTTAAAAGATCACAAATGACTCATGCCCTATTCCAAGCCATTTCCCAATAAAGCTGCATGAATAGCAATCCATGCATGTCACATATGGAATCTGCATAAAATAAGAATAACAGGGTGCAATTTGTAATTCTTTACAGGTGAACTATCCAACATGTAAAGAGCAATTTCCAGCTGAGAGAAGCTTAGCTTGACTAGGAAGATAAACCTGTTCTGGCTCAACCTACGAAAGCTGCTTCCTGTGCATGAAACAGAGTCCTGTTTTAAGCTTTAGCTGTTGCAGCATACAGGGCAAACACAAGATGTACAGGATATAGCACAAGCACAGTTTGGGATAAAAAACCAGTTACAACATCTAACCTCAGATTACAACAGAGATGTTTTAGCCTCAAATTCCAGCAGTTTTGTAACAGAGTCACAGGACAGATTACAACAAAATTTGAAAAGAGCATATAGGGAACATACTTCCCTTGGTGCTATCTAACCTTATCCCCTGGGGAAATATCCATATGTTTACACATCTTGGGATAAATTGCTCTTTTGCCATATAGGTAATTTTTGTCACTGGTCTTGATGGGGAGATGTCTGAGAATAACCACTTTACTGTAAGACTAGGTATGGTGAGTCCTGTCATATGCTTTGGTTTTGCTCTGTATTCTGGGTAAAGAAAAAGATTTGCTGTGCCATTGCACACCCTTGAATCTGTATGAATATGAACAGTTGGAATATAATTTATTTCTCTGTGTATCACCTTGGCAATGTGTTAAGAACAAGTGTTTATCTTCTATTAAAATATATTGCCCCTCTCCATCTCACTCTTACAACTTTACAGTGCTATGCTACTATGCTACTGACAGACTTTTTTTTTTTTAATTCGAAGTTACTTTTAATCTTTTCATTTTTTGTTTCTCTTCGTACCCTTTTGCAAAGTATCACTACAGAAAGTATTGCCACAAAGCTGGCATGGCTTATGTCCTCTGCCACTCTGTCTTTCAGACACAGAGATGGTGTTTTTCTTGGTGGTTGATAATGCAGGCCTTTTATGTGCAGAGGGATCGCACTCGTTTCATTCACCACCAGGGCTTCTGTTTTTGTGGGGGATAACAGAAGTGTTAAAAGAATAAAAAAAAAAAGTGCTTCAGAGTACCCTCCCCCCAAAATATAACCAGAGTCCAGAACTGAAACAGGGCTGGGCAATCATTGGAAACCTTATTGGTCTCACATCTAAATGCTGTGCCAGAAAACAAAATTTTCAGCAAGTAGCCAGAGTTACTGAACAGCCCATTCTATATTGGATTGTAGTTTAACTTTGAAAACACCATTCCCATTTCAGAACCTTTTATGAAGAGATGGTATTCTCAAAACACAGGCTTTTAGGATGCATGGGTTATTTCTCCATCTAATATTCAGCCACAACCGGATGAGCTGTGCAAAATTGAAAACAAGATTTCTAAGAAATGATATTATCAGTTTAGAGCCAAGAGCAACACTGAATGCTGGGCCTAACCTGTTTCTTCAGATGTAATTTTTCTGACACATGCCAACTGTAATCTCCCTTTTCTTACTGTTTCTAACAAAGCCTTGTTGTGGAAAACTAACTCCAATGGAGATTAACTGATTTACAATCATAGAATCATTTCCACTATCTCTTTACATTTATCATGTAAGTTGTAGAGCATGACACAGGTAAAATCCTGTTGTCTGCTTTGAACAAATGAACATTTCTATTGCCCATGCTACAAAACAGTAGGAAAACATTTAATGTAACAGTAAAGTTCAGGTTTCTACCAGCTCTTCGCTACAATAAATTTTTGTGTTCAATATCCTGCATTTTTTTCTCTGAGAGAATAAAACCTTACTCTCTATGAGTGATAGTAATCTATTTTTCTGTCTTAGCAGGGATACATTAACCAGGAAGCACCCTGCACACGTTTATATTTCTTAGCATAGAAAAGAAAACCAGACATACACCATTAAAATATATCAATGAAAAATAATGTCTTCCTTTAAATTAACTAATATCTACGTTTAATGAAGCTCAGTTTATAGCGATTTTCTGGATGAAGTGCTCTCTTTCAGCCTAATTATGTGCACAGCTTTCAGACAACAAGGAGTGTCTTTAACATTAGATAAGAACCTAGGCTTTTATCTCAATCAATAGTCTTTAGCCTTTGAACTCGTGTCAGAGGAAGACCAGTCCATCACATTCAGTTCTACCTGACCTCTTTCTTCTTAATACATACTGCCATTTACAGAAGGAAAACACACAGATATTCAGTATATAAGCAAGTAAACTATTTAGGGCATTTTGTGTACAGGGGGGATGGGATCTTTTATGGCTGTAAAAATGTGTGACTGTAATGATGATGTTAAAATTTTCTTGTTTCCTTTCACTGGGCTTTGTGTATCTCAAAGGAGCCCCATATGGTGCTCTTTGTCCGTGTCATTACCTCGTTACAGCCGCTGTCTGCTAGCCAAAGGTAGAACTGCTGCAGCTGTAGACAGCGATACAACTGGAATTGTCTAAGGTCAACAGTGCCGTAATTACTTTAAAATGTCAGCGTACAATAAAATACAACAGTTCATCTGGCAGAAAGCAAATTAGCTTTGACCATAGCGTAATTACCCTTTTCTCAGCACCATTAGAAGAGATCAAATCTCCACATTCAGTGTTTGAGGAAAGGCCATCAGAGTACACTCTACCTGACAAGGATGCACATTTGCCATTTTGAGATGTAATTAATTGTCCCTATAATAGAAATTTTTATATTTGACTCTGGAATTGAAATGTGTAATAACCTGGCTTCTTCATATTTAACCATTTCCATTCTGAATAGATATGCATTGCAAAGTGAAAGTAGGTGATATCAACACAATGAAAATGTATTAACCACTCAATCAATCAGTAAAAAACTGAAACAAAGTTATTTTTATCAATTAGCTTAAGCTTAATTGGTCAATGTTTGATCTCATCAACAATGGGTTTAAATCTGGGATAACTCTACTGAAGCAAGTAACATGTGTCTGGATTTATACAGGTTGCTTTGACTTTGGGATCCAGTTCATTACGTTGTATGTGCTACAAAGACTTATCCAAAGGAGAAAAGAAATTAAGAATCCAAAAGCACTGTGCACCATAAATAAATAATTACTTTTCCAAACTACTTTCTCCAAATGTATCTTTTCACTCTCATCTTGTCAGTTTAAACTGACATCTTGACAGTTTAAACCACACCAGTACTTATTAGAGGTCAGCTACAAAGCCTCATCCCTGTCTGAACTTCAGCCATAAATTCTTACAATAAGGTGGGGCTGATGAAGACCTCCTCATCTGTGGTGTTGGGGTAAATGTCTCATATTGAACTACCTACATCTTCCAGGGGTCTTATTAATAGCATGCTTACATGTATGTTCACCAGTGATATGGTAATCTAGTTAAATGGGGAACAAATGGCAAGAAGCAGACCAGTGACTACGGTTGCTCTAGGGCAAATCAAGGAGCCTTGCATGCATGTTCAATTTTATTACTATTTAAGAGTTTTGAGGAAGGACTAAGTTGATTTAAAATGACTTACAGTGTCTGAGCAGTATTCCAGTGTACATCTGAATGTGCATTCACATGAAATAGCTGTTTCATATCAGAAGTCCCTTGTAGAGTACGGAGGGAATTCAACCAAATGCAATACATTAATACCCATTGTGCTCTGGGTTTTATTTATGTTTGTAGAATTTAAAATTGCAGTGTGTTCTTGTGACTCCAGAACTAAAACATGGAAGGTTTGATTAAAATCAAATCTCTGAATATGGCTGGTAAGAAACACAAAAATATCATGGTCCATGCTAGAAATAGTGGAAAGCACATAAAAATAATGTTTTTTTAAATACCTTTGCTTTTGAAAGCATATATTTTTATACTTACACACATTTTTGAAGTGCAATAAAGCAAATAACACCTTGGAGTATCTAGACATAATTGTTAATTCTCATTGCAATACTTTGGCGGGTTCTAACCAGCTCATCTCCCTACAGTGTTTGCCCTGTCTCAAGTGTCACTTCCAAGTCCTTGGATCATAATTATACAATGATATTTATACACACAATATGAATGCAAACAAAGCCAGTTTCCACTGAAATGAATTCTCAGCAGGAAAGGCCAGATAATCACAAACTGGTAAAAGCCTGACTTCTTGCTTTGCTTAAAAAAAAAAAAAAAAAAAAGAAAGAAAAGAAAAACCAAAAAAGTCAGAATTGCAGTTCTCTAGTTATCTGTGGCTTTGCCTACTTTGTGCCCACAGCCAAAGTAAATGTGTCTCACTGCATATACATGTGCATATTCAGGAGCCAGTCCTGAAAGGCAAAGGGGTCCAGGAAGGCTAAGCCTTCTTCAACAAGGAAGTCTTAAGGGCGCAGGAGTGGGCTGTCCACCTGTGCCACAAGATCAACCATCGGGAAAGATGACCGGCCTGGCTAACAGGGAACATTTGCTGGGACTCAGGGGGAAAAAGGAGAGTCTGAAGGGGCAGGCAACTCAGGAAGAGTACAGGGATCTTGTTAGTCATGCAGGGAGGAAATTAGAAAAGCAAAAGCCCAGCTAGAACTCAATCTGGCCACTGTTGTAAAAGATAATAAAAAATGTTTTGATAAGTACATCAGCAATAAAAGGAGAGCCAAAGAGAATCCCCATCCTTTGCTGGATATGGGGGGAACATTGTCACCCAGGGTGAGGAAAAGGCTGAGGTACTTTATCATAGAATAGAATCATAGAAACGTTTAGGTAGGAAAAGACCTTTAAGATCATCCAGTCCAATCATTAACCTACACTACCAAGTCCACTCTAAACCAATCAAGGGTAGACTAGACTAAACCATGTCCCAGAGTGCCACATCTACCTGTTTTTTAAACACCTCCAGGGATGGTGACTCCACCACCTCTCTGGGCAGCCTGGTCCAATGCTTGACTACACTTTCCGTGAAGTATTTTTTCCTAATTTCCAACCTAAACCTTCCCTGGCGCAGCTTAAGCCCATTTCCTCTCATCCTATTGCTAACTACTATGGGACAAGAGCCCAACACCCACCTCACTACAACCTCCTTTCAGGTAGTTGTAGAGAGCGATAAGGTCTCCCCTCAGCCTCCTCTTCTCCAGGCTAAACAACCCCAGGTCCCTCAGCCGCTCCTCAGAAGACCTGTTCTCTAGACCCTTCACCAGCTTCATTGCCCTTCTCTGAACATGCTCCAGCACCTCAGTGCCCTTCTTGTCTTGAGGGGCTCAAAACTGGACACAGTATTCCAGGTGCAGCCTCACCAGTGCCGAGTAGAGGGGCACAATCACCTCCCTGCTCCTGCTGGCCACACTATTGCTGATACAAGCCAGGATGCTGTTGGCTTTCTTGGCCACCACTTGGGCACACTGCTGCCTCATGTTCAGCCAACTGTCGACCAACACCCCCAGGTCCTTTTTGGCCAGGCAGCTTTCCAGCCACTCTTCCCCAAGCCTGTAGCATTGCATGGGGTTGTTATGACCGAAGTGCAGGACCCTGCATTTGGCCTTGTTAAACCTCATACAGTTGACCTTGACCCATCGGTCCAGCCTGTCCATGTCCCTCTGCAGGGCCATCCTACCCTCGAGCAGATCGACCCTCCCACCCAGTTTGGTGTCATCTGCAAACTTATTGAGGGTGCATGCCTTCTTTGCCTCAGTCTTTAATAGCCAGACCAGTTATCCCCAGGGTATTCAGCCCCCCGAGCTGGAAGACAGGGACAGAGAGCAGAATGAAGCCCCCATAATCCACGAGGAAGCAGTTAATGACCTGCTACATCACCTGTATGCTCACAAGTTTATGGGGCCAGATGGGATCCACCTGAGAGTATTGAGGGAGCTGGCCGAGGAGCTTGCCAAGCCACTTTCCATCATGTAACAGCAGTCCTGGTTAACAGGGGAGGTACCTGATAACTGGAGGCTTGTCAATGTGACGCCTATCTAAAAGAAAGGCCGGAAAGAGGATGTGGGGAACTACAGGCCTGTCAGCCTGACCTCGGTGCCAGGAAAGATTATGGAGAGGTTCATATTGAGTGAACACAACAGGCAAGTGCAAGTCAACCAGGGGATCAGGCCCAGCCAGCATGGGTTCATGAAAGGCAGGTCCTGCTTGACCAAACTGATCTCCTTTTATGACCTTGTGACCCGCCTGGTAGATGATGGAAAGGCTGTGGATGTCATTTACCTGGACTTCAGCAAAGCCTTTGGACACAGTCTCCCATAATATTCTCCTTAGGAAACTGGCAGCTCATGGCTTGGATGGGTGTAGTCTTCGCTGGGTAAAAAACTGGTTGGGTGGCCGAGCCCAGAGGGTAGTGGTAAATGGAGTTAAGTCCAGTTGGTGGTCGGTCACAAGCAGTGTTCCCCAGGGCTCTGTTTTGGGGCCAGCTTTGTTTAATATCTTTATCAGTGGTCTGGATGAGGGGATTGAGTGCACCCTCAGTAAGTTTGCAGATGACACCAAACTGGGTGGGAGTGTCGGTCTGCTCGAGGGTAGGATGGTCCTGCAGAGGGACATGGACAGGTTGGACTGATCGGCCGAGGCCAAGTGTATGAGGTTTAACAAGGCCAAATGCAGGGTCCTGCACTTTGGTCACAACAACCCCATGCAACACTACAGGCTTGGGGAAGAGTGGCTGGAAAGCTGCCTGGCTGAAAAGGACCTGGGGGTGCTGGTTGACAGCCGTCTGAACGTGAGCCAGCAGTGTGCCCAGGTGGCCAAGAAAGCCAACAGCATCCTGGCTTGTATCAGGAATAGTGTGGCCAGCAGGAGCAGGGAGGTGATTGTCCCCCTGTACTTGTCACTGGTGAGGCTGCACCTGGAATACTGTGTCCAGTTTTGCACCCCTCACTACAAGAAAGACATTGAGGTGCTGGAGCGTGTCCAGAGAAGGGCAATGAAGCTGGTGAAGGGTCTGGAGCACAGGCCTCATGAGGAGCGGCTGAGGGACCTGGGGTTGTTTAGCCTGGAGAAGAGGAGGCTGAGGGGAGACCTTATCGCTCTCTACAACTGCCTGAAAGGAGGTTGTAGTGAGGTGGGTGTTGGGCTCTTCTCCCATGTAGTTAGCGATAGGACGACAGGAAATGGGCTTAAGCTGCGCCAGGGAAGGTTTAGGTTGGAAATTAGGAAAAATTTCTTCACAGAAGGTGTAGTCAAGCATTGGACCAGGCTGCCCAGAGAGGTGGTGGAGTCACCATCCCTGGAAGTGTTCAAAAAACGGGTAGATGTGGCACTCTGGGACATGGTTTAGTCTAGTCTACCCTTGATTGGTGTAGTGTGGACTAGGTAGTGTAGGTTAATGGTTGGACTGGATGATCTTAAAGGTCTTTTCCAACTTAAATGATTCTATGATTCTATATTTGAGGGTGTTACTGAAGATCTAATTCAGCTTTCCACATCACTGGATCTGTACCTCAATCTTACTCATGTACTCACCAGCACTTGCACTTAGAATGGAAAGTTAATGGAAACTCAGTGCAGTCAAGTGGGAATGAGGAGGAAAACACAAAAATAAGTAAAGCCAAATCACCAAAACTAGGTCAGAATGGATCTCAGCTCTTTATTTCATTTTGAAAGTCTATGTAGAAATGGATGTATAAACAATAGAATTTTAAAAAATCTGTTTCCGTGGAATAAGCAGGAAAATTACTCAAAGATTCAAAATATAGTCCTAAAATGGGGGACAACAAAAGCATAGTGATAGAAATATTAAATGAAACAATAATAGAACAAGTTATAGAGGGAAAACAATGACGAGAGATGAACATACCCCATATTTTTTACCAGTTTTCCTTTGTGAAAGAGCACATATTAGTATCACTCATTAGTATCATGACATCAGTATCATTTAGTCAGAATTTTTCTACTGACTGGAGGACGACCTGGATTTTCCTTCAGGAGCACAAGGGGAAAAGGAAAGAACAGAAACCAGCAAATGTTGCAGCAGCCACAACAGCTGAAAGATTAAAAAATGCCAGCAGTACCATCCCTAGCCTCAAAAATCGTGCTTAAAAAAATCCAGCTTGGAGTACATATCAACCAAACAAAGATGTATTGTACCTGGTTTTGATCTCACATATGTATATCACTACCATGAAATCTGTTTAAATCCAATGTCTTCAATTGTAAGCACATTGCAAATGAAATTCAAGCATCTGAAAGTAGCTGTTTGGACCACACTGACATAAGGGAGAACACAGGACCAAAATATAGAATCATAGAATCACAGAATCGTTTAGGTAGGGAAAGACCTTTAAGATCATCCAGTCCAACCATTAACCTACACTACCAAGTCCACTCTAAACCAATCAAGGGTAGACTAGACTAAACCATGGCCCCAGGTGCCACATCTACCTGTTTTTTAAACACCTCCAGGGATGGTGACTCCACCACCTCTCTGGGCAGCCTGGTCCAATGCTTGACTACACTTTCTGTGAAGAAATTTTTCCTAATTTCCAACCTAAACCTTCCCTGGCGCAGCTTAAGCCCATTTCCCCTCGTCCTATTGCTAACTCACCGGGCCTGACTGAGAAGCAACATGGTTTGAAATAGCAAAGTTTTTTCTTTTAACAGTGACTTTTATGCACAATCCTGAATCAACTCTCAGAACTTGTCCTTGTCTAGGTTCCATATGACAGCAAAGCCTTGGTGACTTTTTGCTTCATTTTAACTCTTGAAGCTTGTCCATGGGATGACAGCACATTTGTTTAATTCTCTGCCATCAGGTACGGTTATGTGAGGACTTATCCTTGTAAGGGAAATACTGACAACTTTACAGCAGTGGAATAATATATTCAAAACCAGTTTCTGTTTATCAGGATTAAAAAAAGCCCATAGATATGTAGGACGAAAACTTAGGACAATTGTATTCGTATACCATAAAAGCAGGAGATACACACTACACATCTTACCCTTTTCTTTTCTGGATGACTGCACCTGTTCTCCCATGTAGTATATGCCAATGGTTTAGTTGCATGGTTTCCTTTCAAGGTTCCTCTGGAGTGGAAAGGGAAGGGGGGAAAAGTTCACTGATAAAAGATAACGTCCATTGGATGTTGTTTCCTATTACTTTATCCAAGGTGTTTTCCTCAGGTAATGGCCTTATTCAATTATTGATAGCTCATTCAGGTTGCTGAATGAAGACTAGCCTTCTCCAGAGCTCTGATCCCAGACAAAAATCTTAACTCATTTCTGCCTTTATGAAGTACTTATAAAAATAAGAAAATTGAGGTATGCATATTTCTAGACAGTCTGGCAGGACTGTCATTTAGTTACCTGAATTACAGAGACATGGAGAAGTGCAGAATGGAATAAAAATAGCTGCCATAGTCTTTCCCCGAAGGTTACTAGGTCCATCCTTCTGGGATTCTCACTCACATCACAAACAAGTTCATATACACAGGTACAATGTTACAAAACCTTCTCCATTTCAGATGAAACAGCATATTTTCAGTAAGGTTTTAAATCCTTATATAGAAGTATTTGAACTTATTTTAAAGGGATGGTCAGAATAACAGCACACACCAAAATCAGCCTAATAAATTGATATATACATATGCAAGTATATATACATTCACACACATGTATATGCACACACATGTTGAAAATACAGTAGTTTTTAAAGTGGATTAATCAGCTCCAGTAAATCAGCCTACCACTACCGGTGGCAAAAGATTATGCTGCATTTTACCCTGGATTTCACTTACAAAATGTCCTTTTGCAATGAAACTGAGACCCAGCATCTGATGATCCAGCCCTACCTGGTTTATGTCTAATGAACAAATACACTTCAGATTGCTGATACGTAACACTGCAGAAAGGAAGAAAAAAGACAAGCATTGAAGAAAGGGTTTTGGGTGGTACCAAAGTGATTCAGATTGATTGAAAAATTTTGTTCAGGCTCATAGTTTGCCAGCCTTGAGAGGAAGAGAAGAAGCAGTTCAGAGGTTAGCATGTGGTTATGCATACTGCAAGCATCTCCTGGTACCCAGTATCATAGGCTGCACTAGATATTAAATATTCTCTGTTTTCTACTTGAAGAGATAGACAGATAACTACTGAAAACAAAATGTGACATGCAGTTTCGCGATGTTCAGTATGGCTCTCACTCTGCATTCATAATAGCACTTTGGTTACATAAAAAACTCTGTAAGTTTCCAGAGAACTCCTGTCACATACAACATTAAGCATTATTTACATTTAATTAAGCAAAATCAAATCCTGCAAGTTAGATCATTAGATTTCTCCAAGGCCAGTTGTTTATGTAAGCACTGAATCATTAATATGCAGCTACTTCCATAATTATAAGGCTGTCAGATAAGAAACCTGCTGCCTTGGACAGATAAAGAAACTTGGAGATAGCCACAGATATAAACCCTGATTCAGCTCTATTGTGTTTGGAAAAAACTATCCTGAAAATGCAGAATCACTTTCAGATGGAAACCAGCAACACAGAAATGAAACAATGAATCCCACATTAATGAAACTTACATAAGAAAGCAGAAAATAAAATAAGGACTGCAAATTCTTAGTGCATTTTTGGAAAGAACAAAAACTCCAAGAAGTTGAGCTATAGTGTTACATATAATTCTAAACTTATAAAGGTGGTAAAACCATATTTTCTCCTTTGCCAGGAAAGAATTTTCTTTTTTGGTGGATCTTATTTAGACAGCAGCATCTCTGAACAATATGGGAAATTCAAGGTGGGGCCAGTATGTTCCTACAGAGTACAATCCAGGATACTTGACAAAGTTACTTTAGAGGACAAAGATAGATATCACATTCTCTCATGTTTATTTTTATGTTTCATCATACCTTAACACTTCCCACAACCACCACATATGCATGATATGGTCTACAGTGGACTCCAAGGATTGCTCTAACTTGGTGGAACGATCTATCCTCAAAATGTACAACTTTTTTTCATACTCTGCTATAGGTTTCATGATAGTATACTGTTATTGAAGACAAAGACAGGGCATAGACTAAACATTGAATTTAACTTGTCTCCTAGGGCAGGTTTTCCACCTGGACCTTCTTTTATGGGGTACTTTTTCTTCAACTTTTAAGCATAAACAGAACAAACCCACTCATTTCTTGAGGTTGAGCACTGGACTGACACAAGAATGGGAAATTCTGGTTCATTTGAAAATTTTTCTAGCTAAGGACAGTTGCTGACCTGGCCATTAAAACACCTGTCTTCTTAGAGGAGGACTGTGCTGCCACTGAGTAACTTTTATATTTAAAAAAGGTCTGAACATTTATGTAGAAACACATTGCAGACTCCCTGTGACAAACACATGGAGCTGTTCTGTATGACACAGGAGGTACGGGAGGTCTCTGAAGTGGCCTCTGGGGATACCCTAGGATACCTAGGGTAACTGAAGTGCACAGCAGACCTCATTTCAAGCACATGAATTAACATGTACAGAGGGTGTTCAGTTCCTAACAGATAAATGCCCAGTGCCATTTGGGAGGTCTCCATAGTGCCTGAGAGCCCCAGGTAGAACAGACCAGCATGGAGCTGCATTTATAGAATCATGGAATCATAGAATCTTTTAGGTTGGAAAAGACCTTTAAGATCATCCAGTCCAACCAGTAACCTAACATTACCAAGTCCACCACTACAACAATTAAGTAGCTACTGCACACCTCCTGGCTTGGTGACTGGATCATTTATAATGAAAGTAAAAACTAGGAATCATTAAGATTGGAAAAGACCTCTAAGATCATCATTCCAATCATCAACACAACACTACCATGCCCAATAAACCATGTCCCAAACTGCCACGTCTACCCATTTCTTGAACACCTCCAGGGATGGTGACTCCACCACCTCTCTGGGCAGCCTGGTCCAATGCTTGACTACACCTTCTGTGAAGAAATTTTTCCTAATTTCCAACCTAAACCTTCCCTGGCGCAGCTTAAGCCCATTTCCTGTCGTCCTATCGCTAACTACATGGGAGAAGAGCCCAACACCCACCTCACTACAACCTCCTTTCAGGTAGTTGTAGAGAGCGATAAGGTCTCCCCTCAGCCTCCTCTTCTCCAGGCTAAACAACCCCAGGTCCCTCAGCCGCTCCTCATGAGGCCTGTGCTCCAGACCCTTCACCAGCTTCATTGCCCTTCTCTGGACACGCTCCAGCACCTCAATGTCTTTCTTGTAGTGAGGGGTGCAAAACTGGACACAGTATTCCAGGTGCAGCCTCACCAGTGACAAGTACAGGGGGACAATCACCTCCCTGCTCCTGCTGGCCACACTATTCCTGATACAAGCCAGGATGCTGTTGGCTTTCTTGGCCACCTGGGCACACTGCTGGCTCACGTTCAGACGGCTGTCAACCAGCACCCCCAGGTCCTTTTCAGCCAGGCAGCTTTCCAGCCACTCTTCCCCAAGCCTGTAGTGTTGCATGGGGTTGTTGTGACCAAAGTGCAGGACCCTGCATTTGGCCTTGTTAAACCTCATACACTTGGCCTCGGCCGATCAGTCCAACCTGTCCATGTCCCTCTGCAGGACCATCCTACCCTCGAGCAGACCGACACTCCCACCCAGTTTGGTGTCATCTGCAAACTTACTGAGGGTGCACTCAATCCCCTCATCCAGATCACTGATAAAGATATTAAACAAAGCTGGCCCCAAAACAGAGCCCTGGGGAACACTGCTTGTGACCGACCACCAACTGGACTTAACTCCATTTACCACTACTCTCTGGGCTCGGCCACCCAACCAGTTTTTTACCCAGCAAAGAGTACGCCCATCCAAGCCATAAACTGCCAGCTTCCCAAGGAGAATTCTATGGGAGACTGTGTCCAAAGGCTTTGCTGAAGTCCAGGTAGATGATGTCCACAGCCTTTCCGTCATCCACTAGGTGGGTCACAAGGTCATAAAAGGAGATCAGTTTGGTCAAGCAGGACCTGCCTTTCATGAACCCATGCTGGCTGGGCCTGATCCCCTGGTTGACTTGCACTTGCCTGTTGAGTTCACTCAATATGAACCTCTCCATAATCTTTCCTGGCACCGAGGTCAGGCTGACAGGCCTGTACACCAGCCCTGCCCTGCCCTGGTGTAGTGGCTACAGGCCAGGTAAGGCTCCTTGCAGCACCTGAATTGACACTGCAGAGCCTGTTGCCAGACACCTGAACTCTGCTGTGTGCAACCAGGTGTGAGCTAACTGTCCATGCACAGACACAGTGGACTTCTAAGCATTACAACTGAGATTTAAATAAGCATTTAGTGCAATGTGAGATGCACATGTGTATCCCTCCTGGCTGATCTAAAGAGGCTCATATTTTTCTCATGTCCTGTGTCCTGCCTGCCAGTTTCATGTATGTCCATAGGATATTAGGCTTTAAGACAGGCAAAGTGGCACTAGGTCAGTATGTTAAATGCCTGAATTCCTCCCCAGTGTTTAGACACCACATTTGCATCAGAAATAGTGTGGCCAACAGGACTAGGGAAGTGGTTGTCCCCCTGTACTTGGCACTGGTGAGGCTGCACCTGGAATACTGTGTCCAGTTTTGAGCCCCTCAATACAAGAAAGACATTGAGGTGTTGGAGCATGTTCAGAGAAGGGCAACAAAGCTGGTGAAGGGTCTGGAGCACAAGTCCTATGAGGAGCAGCTGAGGGAACTGGGGTTGTTTAACCTAGAGAAGAGGAGGCTGAGGGGAGACCTTATGACTCTCTACAGCTACCTGAAAGGAGGTTGTAATGAGGTGGGTGTTGGTCTCTTCTCCAAAGTAACAAGTGATAGGACGACAGGAAATGGGCTTAAGCTGCGCCAGGGAAGGTTTAGATTGGATATTAGGAAAAAATTCGTTACAGAAAGGGTTGTCAAGCATTGGAATAGGCTGCCCAGGGAAGTGGTGGAGTCCCCATTCCTGGGGATATTTAAAAGACATGTAGATGTTGTGCTTAGGGACATGGTTTGGTGGTGGACTTGGCAGTGTTAATGGTTGGACCTGATGATCTTAAAGGTCTTTTCCAACCTAAATCATTCTATGATTCTAAGATTCATTTGTCTGCACCCTCATGCTCAGCTTCATCTAGCTCTGCAGTGGCCCTGGCAGCAAGGAGGAGGTCCAGGGGAGGTGGGGTAGGACAGCACATTGAGGGGCTGTGAGGTGACCACAGCACCCGGTCAAGAGGCTATCCCCAGACAGGAGTGACAGTGAGCTCTCCATATCAGCTGATTTCCCCCTAGGCCTGAGTTATGGGGTTTTTCCATCCCACAGCATTTAACAGGCAGAAGAGTGACAGCTCTTTTTCCCTAGGCAGCCAAGAGTCAGCCTTCCATTAGCCCTGGCTCTGCCCAGTGATGTCATGGCTGTGTCACAGCAGACAGAACTTTGAAATTGGCTGTGTCACAGGGGGTTCATGCCCAGCATGGGTATAAGAAGGGCTGCCAGGTGAGACGGCCCAGACTGGAGGCAAAGAGGTGGGTGAGTGAGGGCTGATGCGGGAGGAGGGCTGCTAAGTGGGGGCATAGAGGAAGGGGTTGCCTGTGGAGCAAGAGATGGCTGCTGCTCCTCTTTTGTCTCCAGAGCAGGAGGCCACACAAAGACAGGACCAGACCATGGTGAACTCCCGTCCTCAGCTACACAGACAGAAATCCACTGCCTTCCACAGAGACAACTACACAAAGTTAAGTAATCAAAAATGACACCAGCTCTGGGCACAAACCCCAGTGATGTTCCCTGTCACAGTGGGCACCAGGCTGGTGGTGGCTCATGCACCACGGGACGGGTGTTTCCTGGCTAGCAGGGAGATATGGGACTGACAGCCTTGACCTGAGGCTGGGAGAGCCCTTGGAAGGAATTGCACATGGCAACCAATAGTGGCTGCTCCCATTGTTTGTTGATATTATCCTGCCTTTTACAGCTGCAGGCCTAGACAGGGACAGGACAAGACCAAGGCGCGCTCCTGTCCTCAGCCACACAGAGTTTTGCTACCTTCTACAAGGATGCTGACAGAAAGTTAAGGAATCAGAAATGACACCAGCTCTGGGACGCAACCCCAGTGATGACCCTGTCACAGTGGATACCAGGCTGGTGGTGGCTCATGCCACCTTGGGGCAGGACAGATGTTTCCTGACTGGCAGGGAGATGTGGGACTGACAGCCTTTGTCTGAGACTTGGAGAGCCCTGGGCAGGCGTTGCCCATACTGACTGAGGGTGGTTGTTGCCTTTATTTGTTGATATTATCCTGCCTTTTACAGCCACAGGCCCAGACTGGGACAGGACAAGACCAAGGTGCAGTCCTGTCCTCAGCCACACAGCCAGAGATATTATACTTTCTACAAGGACACTGACAAAAAGTAAGGAATCAGAAGCTCTGAGCAGGGGTTTCCCACGGTGCTGGAGGGTGGCTGCCCTGTTGTTTGTTATCCTGCCTTTTACAGCCACAGGCCCAGACTGGGATGGGACCAGACCATGGAGCACGTCTGTCCTCAGCCACTCAATGAGAGATTTGCTACCTTCTACAAGGACACTGACACAAAGTTAAGGACTCAAGAGTGTGGCAGAGCCCTGGGCAGGGGTTTCCCATGGTAATTGAGGGTGGCTGCCCTGTTGTTTGTTATCCTGCTTTTTACAGCTGCAGGCCTGGAGAGGGACAGGACAAGACCATGATGCACTCCGTGCCGTCCTTCCACAGCTGCTCAGACAGTAATTTCTGCCACTTTCTACAAAGCCTTTCACCTAAGGACAAGCAAGCAGACACATGCCTAGGCTGCACTGCACTGTTGTCCCATATTCTGCTGGAGGCTCCCCAGAACGGTGGGAATGGGAGCTCCGTGCCACCCGCCCTCTGTGTCTGAAACAGACCTTGAAATAAAACTTTCTGATTCATGAACCATTAGCTGGTTGTTCTGGTTTGTGTGGTGTTTTGTGGGAAACCTTCTGGGTTTTTCTTTACATTCCGTATTACATTTACTTTATAGATCTTTATATATGTGTAAAGATTTATGTCTGTTTATATATATATACATATATAAAGTATATATTCCTCTATGTCTTCCTCTTCCATATGTGAAGGAAGTGGAGAGACAGTCAGAGGCTGCTCTGAGGTCATGTGGGTATGATGGTTTCAAAACTTTGAAGCAGGTCCATCACAGAGCAATATGAAAACACACGGGGTGTGAGCCAAGAGCCATGTCCTGGGTCAGTGGGCTGAGGCAGGAGGCAGAGGTCAGCCTGTGGCACAGGGGCTCCATGTAGATCTCACCATGAGGTCATTTTTTGTCAAGTGCACAACTGGGATGTTCTGCACTTTGGGAATTTTCACCTGAGGCCATCAAAGGAAAACTCTTACTATATATATCCCAAATCACCTTCTTGTATACTCCTAACCTCTGCTGTTGCGATATCTTTTCAGGTTAAGTAGAAAAAAGTATCAGGTACCATTTAAGCCTTTCAGAAAATATAACTGGAAAGCTAAGCAGTCACCAAAAATATTTTCCTGAAATTCCTTTCCTGAGTCTTATGTGACCATGCTGATATATTCATTAATTTGACAAAATCAGAGCTTTACATATGCATTCATTACCCAAAGCAACTCTCAGTTTCAGCAGTTTCAGCAGTTTCACTACTTCCTTGTATTCACACCAATGTACTATATGAAGTTATGTTTATATCTCATGCATGATCTATTGGCCTTTTTAACATTTTAAGCATAGTAAGCACTCTTCTAAGAAAAACACTTGCTAAATCAATGGGAACTTTTGTTCAATAGGTAATAGTTTTCAGAAATGTAAATCAGGTGATGCCTCAGAAGAAACATTGAAATTTATGTTTGGTGAAAAATGATGTACCCTCATATAGTATATTTGGCTTTGTGATGATGTGTCTCTAAGGCATTATTTAGAGGTAGACAAAGCTCGGGCAGAACCAGGCTATATTGTGCAGACAGTCTGTAAGGATTGAGTCTGTTTTGTTTAGTAGGGGCCAGGAAAGACCTGACAAAACAGAGTTATGAAAAGGGTAGATTAAGACCTTCTTCTATGAGAACAAAATAATGCTCACTGAAACTAGGTAGAAATACAAAAGGAGTTATCTCGTTAGGTGGTGCACAGCCTATAGAACAAATTGACATTGAATGTTACTAAGATTTAGGTGAGTAATGCTGGGAATATATTTTTGGCTATGTGTGTGTATAGGGGAATTCCCACAGGTTAACAGAAGAATAGCGATTACTAGAGAAAAGATTATACATATATTTTACATCTGCATAGCTTTGAAGTGTCCATATAAATATAAATAAAAATATCCCTTGCTGTATTGGTGGCAGGTGTTGATCAATTGCTCAAGCAGCATGTGCTACTTAAATCTTTGATGCTGTTCTCCCGCAGTAAAACGCCCTAGGTGGTTGACTGTCCCCATCGCTGCTCCTCCCTCACAATTGTTTACCCTGCCTCTATCGGCAAGTCAGGAGGATAACACTAATCAAATGCTCATTCCCCTAAGCTTGTCATAAAAATTTTCCTCTGTGTTTTTTCTTGCACCACCTCAGGCACATTATATGAAAGACTGCAGGAGAGAGGATGAGGGCCTGACCGAAAAACTCATCTGGATTATGCAGCAATTCTTGTATGAGTTTTTATTCATTAGCATGTTTTTCCTCCTTTCCTCAACCCCAGCCTCCAAAACTGTAGAATTGTAATTCATCTAGTGAAGCTCAGTCATATCTAAGAAGCTAGTAACCCCTGGAAAGGTGTTAAGTGACTAATAAACTCTTAGAAAGCAGAACAACTAGACAAATCAAGTGCAGTGGCAGAGCAAATCCAAAGCCAGCTGCATGCTCATTAAAGCAACGGGGCATATTCAATTTTTTTGTAATGTTTACAGCAAGCAGTTTAGTGCAAGTGGAGGAAAGCTCTGTGTCTGGGTTTCTGTAAGAGTGAACAGTTTAGTACTGAGATCTGGGCTCTATTAAATAACTCCTCCTGAGCTGACCACTGCTTGCCCATCAGTTTTCAGTGACAGATGAATCAAAGAGCAGACCTCTAAGCCATAGAGGCTTTCCACAGAGGCTAGGAAGTTTTAAAACACAGCGCGAGAAGCTGTGGGAATGCTTAAACCAGAAAGTATCAGTCAGCACAAGTTCACTGCTTTGTGATTTAATTTGGAGTGTGGATACTCATGGAAGAACCAAACACTTGAGACATAAAGGTGGAGAGTGAAAAGCTCAAAAGTCATTTCTACAGAGCTCCACCAAAGCACTGAAGAAGCTGATATATTTTTGATGAAAGTCGTCTAAAATTCCCACTCTTCCAAATTCCATACAACCTGGGTTTAGGTTTTTTTCTTTTTTTTTTTTTTTTCTCTTAACCAAATTAACTTGCTTGCCATGGGGACTCCCCCTGCTTCCTCACTGCCCCCAAGGTCTCACAGTTCCTGTGCAGCACAGAGTTAACCTGTGTCTTTAAAAACAGCAATCAGAATAAGATCAGTGTATCTTTAACACAGTAATAATACATGTCAAGCACTACAAATTCTCTATGCTTGTCCATTGACTTCTCTTATTACAACCCACAAGTACTCTTTCCCTAAAAGCACCTTTCAAGTAATCTGCCTTTTACTGAAATGTGACTGTTACTGTGTACGATTTTAAAAATGGCTTGACAGAATTGCTAATGTTCTCATTCCTTCAGGATATTTCCTAATACTTGTAGCCTTTTCATGTTTCTAATTAGGCCAGTAATGGTCCCTGAAGTTAAACCAATTAAAATTATTTACTGTGACACATAGTGTGGAGATAATTATCTGATATCTGAATCCAACTTCTGCTTACTTCGCAACATTACTTAATAGAAAACAGGGAAACCGATGCCCGTGCTTTCATTTTACTTGTCTACCAAATGTGTTTGCCCTATAGCAAACTGTTTAAATAAAGCATTAAAATCTTTGTGGTGCTAATCAAAATGTTTAAAATCCCCTCACGCTTCCTTTATAGTTCTGAGAAGCATATAAAACTCTTACATGTTACCTTTTACATTATAGTTGCTGACCAATGTAGTATTATACCCACATTGTGCGTAGATAATGCGGCTTATGCAGTTTCTAAAAACATTTCAAATGTTTTTTTTTTCTCTTTAAAACATGCATGCAACAGAACAAAGACTTGACATTTTTAGGCTTATGAACACAGTAAGGTTATATTTTTTCAGTAAAAGTGTTTAGTCTCCTGATATGATTTAGGTTGTGTGTCACATTTCCCTTAGCTGAGTTTTCCTGGGAAAGGGAGGAATTGAGATGAGAGGATTTGCAGACATACCATGTTCCATAATTAAGCATTTTAAATTCAAACAAAGTTCGCTTGGAACTTACTAATTTCAAAACCTCATGGGAGGAGGGGAAAGACACATGACAAAAAGAAGTAAAATAATTCACAGAATAGACAGTGTTTTTTGCTCAAGGATAGACAGTGTTTTTTTGCTCAAGTAACCACTACCAGTGCATCCCTCTCAGGAAAAAAAAAAAAAACCCAAAGCACTACAACACAAATTCTGCATTTGGAAACAATTTGGCCTGTTTGCAAAGTGAAACTGGTTGAAGTCTTCACACAGAAACTTGAACCAGTAAAGGAATTTCTATTTTTGCTGAAATCTGTCAAATGCTGCAAATTGCAATAATCTAGAAAGGTGTTCAGCAAACTACAGGGACAAGCCAAGACTACTTCCACACGACAGGATATCACTCCCATAGCAGACAGTGGGAAGATGCTGTGTTGACTTTGCCAAGTTCTCTGAGCTTTGTGGCCAACCTGAAACCTAAATGGAGTGTTTATGGGTTTCTCTAATTCAAATTTAACGTTGCATTTTTGCACTTCTCTGGTAACTGAAAATGTATACATGAACTTAGTGCGCAAGGAATTTGCTCTACTTACAGGCTGGGAGAATCGAGCCTGCTGAAACATATGCAAAACAGGCAGCAGCACAGCCTCTTCCCCTCCCTGCTCCCGGGACATGACTTTTGGGGGATGAAGGTAGATCAGCATTTTGTGCTCAGCTGATCACCGGACTGTGTGAAAAGTCAGCTGGGCTGGCTCTACCTCCTGGCTCTATGATTTTTCACATCTGGCCTGTAAATCTATAGCTTAACGTTTAAGGCATTATCAGCTAGGTTGTGGTTTGTGTATGATTCACAGGAGGAAGTGTTACCGAGTCACAAAACTTTTTCTTTTGTGCAAGATTGTGGTTCATTGAAGATACAGAAAAATAGGAGGAAACTATGCTTAGGGGCACTCCTACAACCCCCCTCCCCAGTCTATGTTCTCAAAGATTTCAAAGCAATTATTTAAATTGAAATATATAATGAATAAATATATTCATAGATCATCATTATCTAATCCCTTCTACTTCCTTCAATTTTGCATACATCGCAGTCTTTAATGTGCCATCAAGTTGCACTTACATGAACAAAGCAATTACAGACATTGTCAGACATGATTCTTATGGGGAGAAATTTCATATTTTGGCAAAGTTCTCAGTCCTGATAAGGGGGATGTATTTAGCTCATGGACAGTAGCTACTCTGTACATCTTAATTTACTTAATATTTCTTTCACCCTCTTGTCATTGCTAACTAATTCAGATACTTACATTCTTTTATCTTACTGATCACCAAAGCTAATTAATTCTTGTCAGCTCATGGTGCTATTGAGAGCAAAGGAATGTGCGACAATTCCTGTCACCAAGGAGTTAAAAACTCCACAGCCTTCACTCTGGAAGGTTTGCTCCTATGCCCTTTTAGACAATGACAAGCTGTTAAGTGTAAAACTAATTAACATTTCAAAAACTAGTGTTAATCAGTAGTACTCAGATTCATTGGGAGACCTGTTCTGTTGAGTTTTTCCACTTCTTTTTATACCATAACCTCCAAATTATTGTGTTAATTTTAGCTCTTGTTTACTGGACTGAGGGCACAGTGAAACATTACAAGACTAAAGTCACTAGAAATACATCACTGGTATGTTTTTTAATATCTGCCCTAGAATCTGGTCTGTATGCTGCTGTTCCTCCTCCTTCCCTCCCCCATCATTCTGTTGAGTGGCAGAGCTGTTTCTCAGTCGTTTTTATTGTTGTACTAAAGGACACATCATATTTAAGATAACAACTGATGACAACCATCATCTATCAGGAGAATGTTGGTGAAAGCTAAGATCCCTCCTAAAGACCTGTCCATATGATTTTTTTTTTAATGTTGAAAAGAATAAAAAAATTATTTACTATGTTTGAAATTTTGATTTTGAAAGCAGAATGATCATCATAATTTCACCATATAGAAATCGGGGGACATTTTCTGTTTTAAAGAAACTAGATTGCTTGGGCCTACTGTTGAATGCAAGTTCTAATATGCATTTGGACACGATCTAGATGCTAAAACACTTTAGCTCCTGCTGAAACAGATTGTAAGGGAGAACTAGCAACAATTTATAAATGCAAAACTGTCCTCTCATGATCAAGATAATGGCAGACAGCTAGATATTAGTGGAAAATGAAGAAAGGGTGAAGGAAGGTGCTAGAAAAGTCTTCAAAACTGTGCATGTGGATAATCTATCCTTGCATTGCGAGCACCAGAAGAGGAGGTGACAACACAGCTGACTTAAGTGGTCTGCTTTCACTAACTTCTGGTTGGAAAGAATGGAATGTCTACTTACTCTACTGCTGTGGACAAAAAATTGTTGTAAAGAATATTTTCTCATATTTCAGTAATTCACAGCTGAAACTTGAAAAAGGATGATTGATTTCCTCTGAAGTGTTGTTGCTATCAGCTGGGTAATAAATAGAATCCTGAAGTTTACCATGAATGTAAACAAGGTTTAAAGCAATAGGACTGAGATAACCTTGAGGACAGAATAAAGCTGTCAAATTAACTAAAATTCAGATTTACCAAGATTCAGAGGTAGCCCAGCTACATTGGTAAGAGGAGCATGCCTCTCCAGCCTCAGCTATCGAATGCATTCACTGAAGTGCTGGAAATTCCACAGCCCCATGGAGGAAACAAAGATTTAGTTTATCTCCAGAGCAATGGAGAAAGCCTCCTACTTCAGATGTTATACAGCAAGGCAGACATAATGGACTGCTGTGATTAGCAAAACCTTAGGATTCAATAGGGATGGGTAGTTATCTGCTGCAAAGCCAAGGACCATATTGGACCATGCCATCCTAGGTGAATCCCAGAGCTTTATGAACTGTGTTTCTGAGGTGCTCATGGGCTGAGAGCTAAAGCTCAGCATAGGTGTGGAACAACTCCGTAAGTATTACATGGCACCACAGATGACCTTACATGCTTACAACACAACTGGCATTGTGGCCTGGGGCCAGAAAGGAGATTGTGGAGAGAAGAGTAACCTTGGTAACCATGATCATCATGATGGCTTAAAGGTAGCTTAACAATATTCTTCATTCTTCTAAATGCTGGGGTTCACCTCAGACATAATCATGTCATTCACATTGTTCCCATTAGTCTTACAGTCTTAACCTTAAGCCTTTTAAACTTAGATCTTTAATTTCTATTGCATCCTGTCTGCATAATGGTCCATGAAAGAAATGTTATTGCATAGTCAGTAGGCCTAAAGGGAGACTGGTATTTATGTGGACATCTGATGAAAAATAAGTCATGCTCATTGAATTTGGTTTGACTATTCAGTTTTAATTTGGAAGCTGTATAATATCGTATTAGGCTCTGTTGTATCTCTGGTTCAAGCATATCACAAGGCAGCCTCTCAGTATTCTTGTGGGATCACTGATGTAACATTCTGCAAAAGTGTAAGTCAGTATATTGTATTTCAACATCGGCTTTTTTGTCTACTACTTGGTATTAAAACACATTTCTCAAAGGAAGTATAGCATTATAAATCTATCCCAGTCCTAAATTATTTTTCTAAAACTAAAGATATCCCATCACTAGTCAGTAGCAGACATTGCACTTTAAGACAAGTTCATAGTCCGTGCTGAGTAAAATAAACACATCCTATTTCCAGGACCTGGACCCTCTGATACCTTTGTATTCTCTATAGATATTATAGAATCATAGAATCATAGAATCATTTAGGTTGGAAAAGACCTTTAAGATCATCCAGTCCAACCATTAACCTACACTACCTAGTCCACACTAAACCAATCAAGGGTAGACTAGACTAAACCATGTCCCAGAGTGCCACATCTACCCGTTTTTTTAACACCTCCAGGGATGGTGACTCCACCACCTCTCTGGGCAGCCTGGTCCAATGCTTGACTACACCTTCTGTGAAGAAATTTTTCCTAATTTCCAACCTAAACCTCCCCTGGCGCAGCTTAAGCCCATTTCCTGTCGTCCTATCGCTAACTACATGGGAGAAGAGCCCAACACCCACCTCAGTACAACCTCCTTTCAGGTAGTTGTAGAGAGTGATAAGGTCTCCCCTCAGCCTCCTCTTCTCTAAGCTAAAAAATCCCAGTAGTTAGTAGTTAGTTTCAATAGAACTCATTTTAGTCTTACAAAATTTATTAAGTCAAAGGGTCTACAAGCACTAGTGAAAACTTCTGTGTTGCCATCACAATATGATGTCATAATTTGATCAGACTGAATTTACCCTTTTAAATTCAGGTAACCTGAAGAGGACTAGCTTGAGGAATTTTGCATAAAATTCAGGTGGCAAGGAATCTTACTAAGGCTCTTTTCTCACAAAGCTTATTGCAATGAAGTTTTCAAACTTCAGATTCTTTTGCAATTCCAGTGGAACTGTGCTTTAATTTTATTCTGAATGCACACCCCGGTGATTGTGGTTATTGTGCATATGTTTGCCAAAACAGCAAGCTAAAGAGATACATCTGTATAATATAAAGTAACCTTGTAATATTGGCTAAGCAATAATCAAGGTTTTCCTAAAATTCATATTCAGGAAAGTGTATATAAAACAGTTCCTTGAATACATTGAAGTTTATTACTGGACATTAATTCTGGGACATTTACCTTTCAATTTGTTCTACATAAGAATGAAGTATCAGAGACATTTTTCTCCAATCAAGATGTTTTGAATGGGTTAATTGCAGTGATTTTTTCCTGCATCTGAAAACAATTGTCCTTTGCATGTCTGTTTTCACCCTTTTCTGCCTTGAAGTACAAGCATGACCCATGAAGCCTCAAGCAAATGTAAAGAAAAGGGGCATTGTTGTGCAGGCACCCTAAATGATGGTACAGAAATTTCTTTTCAGTGGATCACTGAGTCCACTTTTGCCTGACAGAGAGGCAAAAAAAATTCAGACTGAGGAGTCATATTAGTTTTGTTTTTTTTCATCTGTTTGTCTTTCATATGACAAAAGTTAAGATCAGATGTTACAATTTTCAAGAACACTCTGTTATACCCAGAGTCACAAAGATCAGAAAAAAAATATATTTACTTAAATTTTCCACATATTGGCAACCACTTGGATGAAAATTGACCTTCATTCTTGGTTCCCTGGAAAGCTGTAGGACTCCGGAAGTAAGAAAGCAATCTAAAAAGTATTTCTGGTCTGAAATCTTGAGTTTGATGTTAAGGGTACCTTTAAAGGATGGAAAATACCTGCAAAGTGTGTGTTAGGGAAGCAGAAATGAAGGAAAAAAACCCCATCTGTAGGCAAAACTGTAGTAATGATAAGCCAAATATGTATCAATGAGGTTTTCATGTTCAACAGTTTGCTTATCAAAATGTCACTTTTTATGAATTTCACCAAACTCTGCAGACCACAGGCCTTTAAAAGAAAACATGTAAGAGAGAAAGAAAGAAAAAATCCTTTCCTGTTTCTGGAAACTTTCAGGTCTCTACTAAGCCCACATTCACAGGATCACAGCAGTATGTGTATACAGCAAGGGGGGGCTTTCTCCATAACAAAGCCCCTGTACTATAAGCACAACTGCTGTTCCTTACACACTCATCACTACAGCATGGTTCTCTGCAGACATCTCCAAATCTAGCAAGTGTCCTTCTAACAGAGAGGTGCTGAAGTATTTTGCACAAATAAAAAAAGGTTTTGAATACAATAGTTCATTATACGCAAGCTCCTTCGGACTTCTCACTCTAAATATAGCCATGAGGTGTCAGCTTTTAATTCCCCATACACAGCACTGCACAGAGCTTCGTGAATAAGTGGCATGGATTTGCTGAAAACACTTCAAGACACCCACGCTTGTGCATCCACAGGAACAAGAGAAGCCAGAGAGGCTGTTCAAGCTGCTTGACAGAAAAGCAATTCTTTTTCTCTGCAGCTGTAGGTGCACTTCAGTACCATTAAAACCATGGTTATTTACACTATGGGAGCGTTCCTGACCTCTGCAGGCAGTTTCAACTTTAGGTTTATCCTCTCTTTTTTCCCAAACAAAGTTCTTACAGCCATAATTTTTCCTCAGTGAGTTTCTTGGAGAAAAACATAATACTTTTATGTGTGTTATGGGGATGAGGTGAAGTGTATGTCTGCAGTTTTGTGTAAATAATTGATCTTATTATGCTTTGCAAGTGAAAATCCATACATATGTCCTTTTCACTGAGATATGTTTCATCAATGGTGATACTGTAAACCACTGTATCATGAAGTTTTTGCTAGGCACTATTTTTTAAAGAAGAATTCTGTCAAGTGTGTCAACAGCTTCATTTATCCATTTGTATCCTCTACACGCCAGATAGAAAGGGCATAATCCTTCCTGGTGCCCAAGCCAACTTGTTCACTCTAAGAAGTTGAACACAATCCCCTTCTGAGTGGGTGAGATCCGGGCTTCCCAAATTCCTGAACCTCTTCTGAGCTCTTGGAAGATGACACTGTTGGATCTTATTCCAGATGTTAGACCACGGTCATTAAACAGATATCTATCTCTTGATTAGTGAATCTGTAAAATTCGTGTTCATAAACTTCAGCATGTATTTTTGCAAGCTCTAAACCTCGCTGGCAGGTCCTGAGGTTTTGCTACCCGCTTGGCATTGCACGTCCTTCTCCTGGAGCGTGTGTTGCAGCCCCATCCATGTTGCCCACTCCCCTTCTGCCTGGTCCAGCATCTGAGCCAACCACTCTGGGCACCCAAGGGGTGAACGTGGCAGTTCTGCAGCCCAGATGCTGAGCCACAGCATGCAATTTTCCAGCAGCAGCATCTGGGTGTTTGGTTGGCCTTTTATTTGGCTTACGCTGGCTGTCGTGGTGGCTGTAGAAAGTCTGTGAGGCTGGCAAAGGAGTAGTCTGGTGGTCTGTCTAGTGCTTGCAAATGTACTTTTCTTATTCACTAATTATTATAAATTTATCCCCCACTACATGTCTGAATAAAGGCCCTGAGAAAATTCTCCTTTGAGATTTTTGTACTGTATGGGACCCTTACCATCATGTTTCTTCACATGCTCCTATGCAGAAGCACGTTCTCTGTGTTTACCCTTGCTAGCTTTCCTCTTGCACTTATGTCTCTGTTCTCTTGCAAAATCATGATGAAATTATTTTGTGGTTAGCATACATGTTCATAAGACATTCCTCTGCGATAAGAGGCTTCCTCCTTCTTTCAGTTTCAGGGTCTAATTTTAGACCTAGAACATCACAATCCAATTCACATCTCATATTCCATATTCATTGTTTGATTCAAAATCCAGGATTATTATAGTTAAACCAGTAAGGTTTTTGTCTTTTAATCAGAATATTAAGATGGCACAGATTTCTGTTTTTAATATAGCTCTCAGGAAATCAGAAATGCCTATTTACTTTATGGCCTCTCCAAAGCAAGACCATATGAAGCAGGTTGGAAAAGTTTTCTTTTAATACTTATTCTTCTCTGTCCTAAATTAATTTCCCCTCCATGCTGTCCTCCAATAGCCCCCAGAAATAAAACTTTATGTTTATATCTCTAATGTCCTCATGTTGACAAAAGTTTAATACTCCTTCTGTCTTTTGCACAATTCTCTTTGTGTTATTACTGAGTATAATAAATAGGTGTAAATGATGCTCCTGGCAAAGCCTTACAATGGAAAATGATTAACATCTTTAAGCAGTACTTAAATTTGGATGGAGTAAAGGAGCAGATTATTCTGCAAGTAAATAGGGGATTTTTTTTGTCCCTCTCCTTTGTTGATAGTTTTCTGATGTGAGCATAAAAAAAAGAATGTAAATAGGCTGGATGTCCTTGCTATGCAAAATACAACTCCCTATATGGTAAGATATGTGACACCTATCTCACAGACAGGAGCTTACAATCCTGTTCATTAATTTTATCACTAACATAAACTTTTAATATGCATATGATCAGTATATGGGACTTCCAGGGCAGCTTAAAATGACTGTAACCTGTAATTACTGCTCCTGTACTTGATTATAATAATCTGATTGCAATTATTCAGTGATTTTAATACAAGCCCCAAGCTACATAACAATAATTCAAGTGCAGTGATTGGGAACATGTTTCTGTTTGGCTGTGAAATGATGTTTTAATCCGCACTGATTCAGGGATCTGGCTATAGTTCTATTCATGTAATTAAGGCACATTTATACAGTCAAGTAGAATAACTTTAGTTTGAAGTGAATTTAATTAATGCAAAGACTCTGTATAAGTCAAAATGGATCATAAGCATGAATTCCTTAGATAGGAATAATAAAGCAAAGATAGCAGTTCTTGGCTGGTTTGGCCATTACAATGAGCTGGCTAATATTTACATAAAAATGAACAAGTGCATGGGAAGATGGGAGGAACCTGCTTACAGCAGTGCAACAAGATGCATTTTAGCTGAGGTCCAGAATTATTACTGAAAATTTTATCATTTCCATGCTCTTGACTTGGCCCTGAGCTTAAGCCCATGATCAGAAACAGGGCTTTAAAATACTCCTGCAAATGCTTTATTCTGATGAAAATTTTGAGTGAGTTTAAGTTTTAAATGAGAGTAAGCTCTGAAGGCCCTCTCATCCATTGTCTCCTAGACATTCATTTAAAAAACAGACTTGGTAAAAAGAGTTTCACACAAGAAAATCAAGGCCTCTAAAAAGTGTATTTTGAGGACTTACCTCAAGACTATTCTCAAGCAACAGAAATGTTCTTGCAAGTAGAAGACTGCATTACTTTTTAAAAGCCCCTTTCTGAAGACAACAAATAAGATGCTACAAAAATGCAAATGCCCTGTGAGCAGATGCATTAAATGAATTTTACTTAAACATATAATATAAAAATTACATTATTTTTTCTTTATTAAAAGCATATTTATTTAATAAACCAGTGCTTCTTAAACATAATTGGATTTTTGTTCAGACCAAAGAGGAAAGCAAATGACTTAATTACAATACTTTTCTTATTAGTTCTTTCATTTCTTACCTGAACTGAAAAAGTTTGCTGTCCCACAAGAGAAAAATCAAACCCAAGCTCATCTGTGAACATTTATGGTTGTATGGGGATCACACTCACTTTTTACACAGTGACTTCCTAGGTTTTCTGTATTTGCAATGGTACTTGGGAATGAAAATATTAAAAAAAACCCCAAACCCACAAACAAAACAAAGCCTGAAAACAATTTAAAAAACTGCACTAACAGAAGAAGGCAGGAAAAGTGTCTGGTTACATACCAAATCAATCAATTTTAGCCTTCTGATTGTTGGTACTGTACGACAAAAATTCTGGAGAGGCTTCATTAATAGTGGACAGATGCTGAAAAGCACTGGACTGTACACATAGGTGTAATGGCCAGTCTCACCACTGCACAATAACTTAAAAAATTTTGTGTCACCAGTACATGCTATATCTACCAGTACCTCTTGCTCAGAGGCAGACAAATCATCCCTAACAAACAAGTTGTACCTACTTAGACTAACAACAAACATTGTGTCAATGTGATAAAAAAAAAATTCTTTACATCTTGACAGAGAGGATATGCCAAAAGTTAAAGAATGAATAAGACTGTGGCTACATCTGCTTCACCAATTCCTTGTGTTAAAAATGTTGATCAAATCTAGCTAAGTGCTTTATGTTTTCAAATAGTCCACAAATAAAATGGGCTCCAATACTGAACTTTGAATAGCTTATGAGAGGCAAATCTGGTATCAGTTAATTTATGTGCTTTTTTTCTTGGCAGACATTAGAGAAGTTTGAGAATTTTTAATGACTTATTTTATTTTATTGTAATTTTAATTTCATTTTTTATTTTTAATAAATGCTGCTGAGTTCTCTCTCCTCTGTAGTTCCCCACCCCCCCCCCCCCCCCGCTTCTGATAGTATTGATTTTATGGGAGTAGACATGAAAAATCAGCACAGGAAAATAACGTGGCTGCAGCACTGAGGGTTGGCTATGTCACTGCTTGAGGCTCTTCTACAAGCCATCTGTGTCAGAGCAGGCTTGCATCCTGATAACTGATGTGGTAATAAATCTTTGCCACCCTTTGTCACACGGTTACAACAATGTCGTTAAAGTTTCTTTACAGAGTGAGCACCTGATGTTTTGACATCTGCTTGTATGAACTTCAATATCCTTTTCATTCATGCTGAACACCAACAGATTTAAAAAATACTGTCCCTGCCTCTAAGCATTTCAAATCAACACTTAATTGGTGTCAAGGCAAGTATTTTCATCAATATATGTTCATTCATTTGTAAAAATTATGGTCCTTAAACATTTTGGCAACAAAAATTCAAACATTTAATAATTTGCATGACAGTAACCAAGCAAATGTGAACCAAACCCCATGAATGAACCACAAATTGAACATGGTCACATTTGTGGAAATTACAGAGATCTCTGAAAGAATCCCGTATTCCTCCAGTGTGTCACCAGCTTCAGTGGTGGCAATGGTAGATCCAGGTCTAAAAATGGAGTTAAGAATCTGTCTGCTGTTTGTGTGGATGTTCTCAGGGGCATTATTAATACTGCCCATGTTCTAAGTACATTTCATGACATGGTGTGATTTATTTGGACACTGAATCTTCACTTGGCACTTTTCCTGATGTATCAGTACCAGATTACCAGTAAGAAACATATTTTAGCAATACTTTAAAGGCGTAAGTTACTGCATTTCTAATATGAATTGCCATTTTGATTGTGTAAAACATGCAGACACATGCAACTATAAAAATAAGAAATGAACAAAACATATAACAGAAGCACTTTTCTAACAGGAAAGTAAAGGAATTTTCAAAAAATTAAATTATTCCTCTCTCCTGTCCTAGTTCATGATGATATCTTTTCTTGCAAGCTCAGTACGTATCTAGTTCAGTTAAGATTACTGACAGGGCAAAGGTTTGAACTCAACTTCAAAATATTTGTCAACCCTGACTATCTACTCTGTAATGATCACAGAAGTGTGAACAGATAACGGGGTGTTATCCAGGAAGACGTCTTGTACTAAGAATCACTAATTAAGGACTTGAAAAGTATGCTTTTTTTCATTTATTAACTAAGGTTGTGTGATGTGGGAAACAACTTTTTCAAATCTTTTTTGAACTAATGAGCACATTTCAAGAGATTACTACCTTGTCCTCAACTTAACCAAATTCTCAACCACTGCTCCAAGGGAATCACATGAGTACTTGACCTCTGTAAGATTTTAAGAAGAAAAACAAACTTCATAAAACTTAATCACATTAGTTAAAGCTGTAAGGATGTTTTAATGCCCCTTCTAAGCCACCCAGTTCCATTACCTGAAACCCATCAACATAATCCTTCCTTAGGAAGAAAGGAATGAATCAAACTGAAAAGATTTGTAATTGAATTATCCTCAGTCTCGGGGCAATTAGAACCATTTTTTATTGGAACACCTAGATATAACCTTGACTGCTTCTAATTAGTCCATCAACTCAGATAATAAGAAAATGCAGGAACAATTTTACAGTGTTGTAAAAATTGAAATGAGTCCAATATTGTTGCGTGTGTCTTGTAGGAAGGCATAGTGAGAGAACACGAATCAAATGGAGTGTAAAACTGATACAAAATAAGTTCTTTAAGGAGTACTGGGGAGCTTTTGTTCCTATAAGTAAAGTTACTCATTCACTGTTTTAATTATGCACTTCTTTTTGCAAATTACCATGTTTTATTTTCAGATCATGTTTCTTATGTCAATAAATTGTTACAAAAATTATTATTGGAAGAGCTTAAAAACATTAAGTTTACAAAAGTTTTGAATCATGATCCTACTAAAAATAATATTTTCCTGTGGTTTTGTTTACTATCAGTTTTTATGGAACTTTTAATTTCATGTATGGAAGTCAAAGGCAAATGCAGCAATAGTACATAGTTCACTACAGCAGCGAGTAAATTCAATAAGATATAATCCTGCATTTTCTGTTCCACCTTCTTCTTATGTTTAGAACCCCAAATTTTCTCTTGCAGTTTTATTCTATTGCTTTCATATCAGAAAAGCATGCTGACTTCAGAAGATGAGGTGCTATGGAATTAGATTGTCATGGAGCTGTTTCTGTATCTCTTGTCATTTGAGTGTGAGTGGTTATTCTCATGCTTTTTTGTGATTATGGTTCTAAAGCATGGCAGACTCTTCAAAAAGTAGATCTTCCATATATTGCATTGCTCTGTTGTTATTTTAATGAAAGAAAAAGCTCTTGGACAGGGAAAAAGATCATTAGCTGTCACAGAGGAGTTGAATATTATAATGCGTTGTCCCTAATAACAATGTGTATTTAAATGTGTTGAAACATACCTACTCCTCCAAAAGAAAATTCTTACCTTGAGCATAAATGAAATTTTTATTGTGAAGTTAAAACTTAAGCTTAAGATTTTCACACAATCTTTTTAAAATTTATTTTAAGCTACTTAAGGTGCATACTTTCACAGTGGGAAATGACTCTGGAAGTTGTACTCCTACCTACCTTTTCCATGGAGACCCATATTGTCTTCTTTGTAACCATAATGTGCTATGGCCACAGTTGAACCCAGAACAGAAAAATGAGCCATGAATTCTCAGCTCCACTGGGAATAAACACTGGAGCTTTACTTCCCAATGCAGCAAATTTCATCCGTTTCACCATAAATCTTGCTGTGTGCAGTGTTTGGCCAGCTATTTGAGTCATGTGATTGTTCAGACTATCAGCCTTTTTGTTTTAACAATGACATTTTTTAGGTCAAACCTTTGAAATGTATCAAAATGACTTATAGACCTAAATCGTACTATTGATCAGAATGAGCCTTCAAAGTTAGCAGTAGCTTACAAAATTTGTTCTCCTAGGTTGCAGAAAAAAGTTGAATGTGTGATGTTTGGGAGATGGGGAGTATGGTCTATGGACATGTGATGAGCTTTTTCAGCAGTGGAAAAATAACTTCATTAAAGGAAATTGTCAGAACTAATTAGGAATGCCACCTCTGCGCTAGTTCTGCTACTAGATGAGGTATTAATATTTTGTGTCATGTGAATAACCTTGGAAACCCTTAAAGGACCAAATAGCTAAAAGAATTCAAATTATGATATCTTTTGAAAGTCCCATCATTATTGATTGAACCATAACGATTCAAGAAGCTTGATTTTTTTTTGGTAATACTGCACTACTATATAAACTTCCTTATTGGATATCCATATTTCACAGGGACAAAATGGTAGTAATATATTGAGACTATACGATCTATTGCTCTTTTCTTTGACCTCGGTGCAGTGGAACAATACATTAAAACTACTTTGTCCATATACTGTTTTTTAGGCTTGGCCAGAAGATAGGCTAATTTCTGTCAAAGTGCATTTCAAACTTATTTCTTTTATTTTGAAAATATTTGGTTGTTACAATGTAGCAACAGGTACCTAATGGAGAAAAATGATAGCTTGGAAAACAAATTTGATGGTCAAATTTATTTAGAAGTGATTTTTTTCTACTTGGATCTAAATATATTTGCATAGGTCTACTGTGGGTATGAGAGTTGCATTTCTTATATTAAAAATATCCCCAGTTTAATGAATAAATCACCAAGGAATTATTGAGATCTAAGTTGCACATTTTAGAGTTAATGAGGAATTTGCACTCAAGTCACATAGAAATTGATATTGGTTTTTCTCTTGGTTCCTCAAAAAAATAGTCATTTAGACAGCCAACAGTGGTATTTATAAACCTACTTCAAAACCACTTCAGTGTAAGTTAGAGACCTAAAATCTTTTTCAGTCATCAGCAAAAACCCATTACATTAGTGTTTTATACATTAGAAATCTGCAAAATTTTGTGACATTTCAGTTTTTTACATGAAATTTGGAAGCAAATTATAAATTAAATTTTAAATGATTCTTCCTGAAAAAGGAAAAGCAGGCAAAGGTGTAATTTAAAAATAGTGGGAAAGACAATTTGATGATCTCCTTTATGACCAGCTTTACTTTTGAACACAAAACACACTATTGTCTGTACAAGTAGTAATATGCACCTGTATTAACCACCATATCAGAAACACAGTGGCAATCATTAAAGTCAATATCTGTGGCAGCTGTATGCACAACAATGAGGTATAGCTTGGAAAAAGAAGTAACATCAGTCTAATGAAAAGTACTGTGGGAATTTTGGCAGATGGAATGAAATGATCCAAACCTATGTCTTTTTATTTTACACCTGTGTCTCATCATCTGCTTCTTGGACATCAGCTGCTTTCAGCTCAAATGCTACCCTTTGATGAGTAGCTCACTGAATCCGAAGAGCAGTAGGTCCTTTTAAGACCATTAATAATAAAACTTGTCTGTTATTAAAATCTTAATGTGGTAGGAGTCATTCTATACAGTTGCAAGACAACAAGAGGAAAGCCATCAGTGTGGAGAAATTACTCTCTCTAACTGAAGAAGCATTAATATGCTGCTTTTATGTTCCTCTGCTGACAGACTGCAGCGAGGTGAAAATGTTTCACTGCTCTAACACCTTACAGTTGGATTAGCTGTGGCAGGGCATTAAGGAACAAACAAGACATGAGTTTCTGGGAAACTAGATTGAACATTTGGGTCAGTCACCCCCATGTACCTTGCAAACCCTTCAACTTTGTTTTTTCCATGAAGGGTTAGAAGTTAATGACACTGGCTTCATAACAGTGCAATTAAGTAATAATAATGGAGTAATATAGCAAGATAGATGAGTACAAAAATATATTAACATCTATCGAAAGAAAAAAGAGAGAGGAGTAGATTTATGTGGATTGTTGAACCACTGAAAGATCAGACTTATGAGTTTAAAATGTACCATGGCAGAGGCAAAGAAAATGCAAACTGTGAACTTTAACATTTTCTTTCTTTTAGTTTTTTTACTAAAGCTGATATAAAGCATTGCACCTGTCTGAATGACGGAGATGTTTTACATACATACATTCTACAAAATATAGGAAATTATGTAAAACCATGTGAAAGTTTATAAAACTTAAATACCTAAAAGTTAAGAACGTACCATAAA
This sequence comes from Pelecanus crispus, assembly GCF_030463565.1. NCBI lineage: Eukaryota > Metazoa > Chordata > Aves > Pelecaniformes > Pelecanidae > Pelecanus > Pelecanus crispus. The sequence goes on along the minus strand of NC_134676.1, from coordinate 83,458,428 downwards.
TTATTAAACCAGGAGAACTGTGATTCTGGTTTAATGCAAATATCCAAGTCTGAATACAGATTTTACTTCCCCATGGAAATTTCACCCACTGTTACAATATCTGAATACTTTACTTTACCAGTGATTCTTTTCTGACAGTACTTCTGTGTACCTACAGAGACAGCCAGGCTTGTACCACCAAAGCTGCCCCCTAACTCCAAGTGCCATGCTTAAAATACCTACAGATGTATTTTCAGAATCTACCCCTTTTATAGTATTGTATGTACGTATTCAAAACACAACTTCTACCTGTGTTCATTCAGAGAGGGGAAAGCTCAGTGACATTGGAAGATTTGCAATTAACAGCCACCTTGGAAGCAGTGGTTTAAATGACTTGCTCAGCATCACACAGAAAGTATTTTGTAGCAGCAGATTCAACCCTGGAGCATGGCAAACCACTTTCTCCTTCTTTGTCCATTTTCCAAACTATACACATAATATCACAGTGATGCTAGGATGTGTGCAGATATTTGCAGAGGGAGACTCTTTTGTGACCAGATAACATCATCTCTTCTTTCTCCTTCTGTGCCTGGGACACTGAGACAACCTCATTCTCAGGAGGAATAAATGCAAAGAAATCATGTCTTTCCTTTGTAGGTTCCACTGTTGCAGATAGTTTTCAAAGGATTTGGCTGCCCTTTCTACCGATCATTTCCTGAGTGTGTGCTTCCTCATCTTTTTGGATGCAAAATGTCTTGAGCTGCTGCTGGACGATTTTCTTAATGGAAATAGGAGACATCTCTCTGATTTCAGGATTGTTCTCAAACATGCTTCAGGTTGTTTCCTTGAATAATGAAGGACATATCTTCCTAATTAAATGTTTAAACTACTGACAAACCACTACATTTTTTCATGTTTGATCTTGGAAAATGCTAAACAATTTAACTGAATCTTTTAAAGTATTTGGCATGAGGCCTGAACCACGCGGTTTTCCTCTTTGCTGGTTCAGGTTGGACAAGCTAATATGAAGCTGAAAATCAGGTCTTAGAATGATAAATATTACTTTGGTTTGTGAACGATTCTGAAAGCAACAAAGAAGTGGCTCTTTTTCCTAACCATTCATTTTTTGTCACTTGACCTAAAGCCTATTAAGGATTCCATAAGAAACACAAACTTATTTTCTTCCCCGATTCTCTGTGGATCCCATGTCAGTAACTCGGCACTTTCTTCTCTCTGGGGGCAATGGCAAGGGAGGGCATCTGCTCTACCACTACTTTGCAGAAACATAGGAGTATCTGAGAGCAGAACAGCTTTCCTTTGCACTACTTTGCTTGGATAGGTTGCAGAGACAAATAAGCATACCCTTTATGCCATCCTATTTGCCTACGCTGCCACCAAACATCTGCTACAATGTCAACAACTGCTTGGCTTCTAAAAGCTAGACTGAAAGTACACTGATGGTGACAAAAAAATATACCAAGATGTTTTGCCAGTACCTCAAAATCCCTAACTGGAGATTAAAATGTAGTAAGTGAATTCATTAGAAGTCAACTGCACTGGTCATTACTCTGGAAGAAAAGGAATCATCTTATCTTGCAGTTGTAGGTCACACAGATAAATTTTTACTTTTTAATATAGTACTTAAAATATTCTGCCTTTGCTGAGATGTTATAAATGTCAATTTTCTCCATTTTCCACTCTGTATTATGGTACTTTTGCATTTGTTAAAAAAAAAAAAAAAAAGAGAGAGAGAGAGAGAAAGAAAAAAAATAAAAGCACCTCAGAAAGCAAACTCTTATTTCAGGAGTTAGACAAGGGAAAGATGCACATAAAGCTGTATAACCAGAAGAGATAAGAAGATCATAAAAAAGTCAATACACATCATAACCCTGAACACCTAACATGGAGAGATGGGACAGTTACAGATTATTACAACATAAATGACATTAAAATCTATGACAAATCTCTGCTAAATCTCAGATTATACTTCACACAGTAACCTCTCTCCTAAGAATAATAAAAACAAACTGAGAACAAACTAGGAAGGCTTAACTTTAGTCCTGATTTTCTTCCATTAAAATACAGAATAGTTCAAAGTCAAACACTATGTGATGTGATTTACTTTGCTTTTATAAAAGGCATTATAGAAATGTCCTATAGAAATGTCATTCTATTGTATCTTACTGTATTTAAGAATTAACTACTGTAGTACAGCCAAAAGAGATGAATATATGTACTGATCAGACCCATCAATTACTACTCACCAGCAGTTAATGCAAAGCACTCTTGAGAAAAAAGGCTTGAAGACAAAGGAATAAACACATTATTTAAAAAGGGGTTGCATTTAATACTAGACTTTTTTTTTTTCTATTCTAAGAGAACCTTATACTACAGTATTTTCTTTTTAATAATAATAGCCTTTCATTTAAATGATGCAATCAGTATGCCACAAGCAGTTTCTTTCTTTGGTAGGAGGAGTTAGCAGCTCCAACATTCAATTGACCTGTTTCCAAATAATCTACAGGAAAAAATGAAGATTAAGTCCTCTAACAAGAGCAGTTTTCACAGTCTAGCATACAAAGAGAAGGATTCCGTAAAAAGATGAGAGGGCAAGCCGCATTGTGCTGGCTCACTTAAATCTTATTTCCAATTCACTAAATGTGTTATTTGACTTGGCAAGTGAGCTGGTATGTGTATTAGATCAGCAGGGAGCCTAATCAAGGAGATGCCAAGTTTGCTGCAGTCCCTCAGTGCAGCATTAGCCTCAACTAGTGACCTTAAGCAAAGTGGGTGGTTGAACCCAGAAGAGAATAGCATTAACTTTTACTTGAAGTTCAGCCTGATTTGAAGTTTCCCTTTGTGCGTTATTCCCCCCCCCGCCCCCCCCCCCCCCCAAAAAAATGCAAAAAGCATTCAACAGAACTGAATCTAGTCTGCTCAGCACCATCTTCACATGCAAGGCTTTATAGAAACCTGCCTCCATTAATGCTGACACATGCAAAAGAAATGAAAAGCATTAACTCAGCTAAGGCACTTGATTTTGCAGCTGCAGAACAATTCACTTTGTAACACAGGAACGTGAAGATTTTTTTTTTTTCATCCAGATAAACTGCTAATTTGTTAATTGCCACAAGAAGTATTTTCAAATCTTAAAAATTTCTCAAATAACAACAAAAAGCATACAAAATGTTTATGTTACGTTATCTGTTTATACCCTCATCTTGCAAGCCACTTAGTGTACACGCTTATTTTTTCACAGTTTCTGCATTTACAGATCCAGAGAGAATAGTGTAAGCCTTCCCTTTCCAGTTTTTCTGAACTATATTATATTTAGTGCTCACAGCTTTTTAAAAAAACTTATTACAAAAAGGTACATATTTTTGCCTTAAAAATATTTAACAGAAAATACTATTTTTAAAACATCGTAAGAGATAAATTTCTTGTAGATTTAGGATTTGGATGTTTTGGTCTTCCTGTAATTTCGCACTCTAATTTTAGTTTGTTGCTGTACTTGTAAGCTGTTTTTCATTACCTCTGTTTCCAGTAACATCAAAGTTTATGTAAACACCCTTTAAAATAATGTTTCTACCATTCTTTTCCCAGGTGTAGCCTTTCGCTGCAATGCTCTTTTAGGTTGAAAATGTGGCTCAGAGAAATCATTATCAAAGTATGTGCTATAAATAATGTTATTAGACTCCTCTTATAAATTTTCAATGTTTTCATTATTTTCCCATTCTTATTTTTACTGTTTCCAGGCTTTTAAGGTAAGTAGTAGAATCAGTTTAATATCTGATTCTCCATCAAGGGAATTTCTCTATCTCTACCAAAAATCAGCTATTCAATTATCCTCTATTCTCCAATATTTTTATATAGAGACCTACATATACTGCATGTATAAATTCTTTCTCACTTTCTTCTAGAAAAAAGATTTCTTTGGTTTCCTAATCCAAATGAATCAAGAGAACTGCAGGAAAAAAAGGATTTTTCTTCAAAGGTTAAAGTAGCTTCCAACTGCTTGTGTACAGCTCTGTCCCTGTTGTGTAAGGGAGCTGCATTTCACATTTCACTTTATCTGTGCCCTGTGCATGTCCTGCTCCTTGCTCTCTCCAAATCAAGGATATGACATGAAGGACTGTAACATCGTCTTCAGCTCTTTATTCCTCTATTGAATCACACCAGTTTTTAGTGCCCAAGATCCCTCCATAGCTACAACTGAGAAAACTAGATTTGTCGTGCAGAAAGCACCCTTGGGGAAGTATATACATAAGGTCTCCCACTCAACAACAAATAGCAGGTTAAGTAGTCTTTTAATCTAGACAGATACAAAATGTCATCTGTTTTCCTAATAGAGTATAATAGCTTCTCTCACGGTGTAATGAACAGCCAGAAAAAAAAAAAAAAAAAAAAAATCCATTATTTCCCGTACATGCAGTAATAGCTTATCAGAAAAAATTACTAATAAATAGAAACAAACTATACGTCAAACAAATGACTTATCTTCAAGGATCTCAGAGAACTTCCCAAACTTCCACTTGCCTCTGATGGTCTATAAAAGAGAAGTTTAATTTCTTGATAAAATGAGTGGCTAAAGTCTCTACATGGGTAGACCATGTAAGCCTCCCTGTGTTTGGCTTATTCACCACAATGGATATGAAAATTGACAGTCCCATGATGATTTAGCAGGAATGTAGCAGTTGTGCCATACTTGGAAGGTAATTACATAAAAGATGTTATATAGGCAAAAAATAACCATGACAGGACCAGGATCCAGGAGTATACCAAAGGCTCTTGTGGGTCGTGTTTTCTTCAACCTCATGTCACTTGTCTTCGCCCAAACCCCACAATGCTTTTACTAACTTCTTTTAGGGTTGTGTACCATATCACAGGAAGGTAAATGGGAAAAAGATAGAAAATGATCTGTGTGTAACATATACGTGTAAAGCTTTAATTTGTGATTAATTTCTACAGCTGACTTGCAAATGCCCTGGAAGTAAAGTCTGTAACAAAAGTGCTAACCCAATCTGACCCAGAGCAGCACTACTGGGTGCCACCAACATATCAGAGAGTGTGGTATAAAGGAGAGCCATATAAAGAGGGTAAAATGAGGGGTTAAAAGTCACACCAAACATACTGGAAAGGCCTGCAGGCTCCTCAACCTTTATTCTTTAATTGGGAGGAGAAGAGTTTTTTCTAAAGACAGTCTACAATGTAGGCCGGCAGCCCAACTGGGCAATACCCTTGATTTGTGCAGTTAGTAGCAGTTCTCTCCTAAAGTCTTCATACAGACCTTTTTTTCAAACACAGGAAACATTTTTAGAAGTAAAAAGGTATTTTACTAATTTTTTTTAATGAAACCTTGACTGCCAGAAATACTTGAATTTGGTAATCATTTGCAGACTCCTTTCCCCTTCCTCACTGCAGGACTGAGGGCAGTAGCACAGCTGGCTGTCAGCTCAGCCCTTATTACCAACACCAATTATTGGCTAAAAAAGCCTACTATTAGTATCTGGCTACATTTCTTCACACAAGATGTTAGGAAAAAGAAAGTCAAACCCTAGCCTTGTGATAGTAAATGTGCCTGTTTTTATATTTTATTGCAAACCTTCAAATAAGAGGAAGTCATGAACCATTTTATCTTTGGTTCTCATTTAGGGGCAGAGTTTAAAAAAAAAAAAAAAAGTAAAAAAATCCCTCCTCTCATGTGATCTTCCTGACATGTATCACACTTTGGAGAAAAATCCATGACAAAGACAGCAAGCAAGAAAATTGAGTACAGTAACTGAAAAACATCTGTAAATCTGGATTCTTTCACAAGGAATAAGTTTAATAAAATCAAAGCAATTTAAATGAAATAAAAATTTATTTTCCACCCAACAAACACTCAGGTTAGAACTGGATATAAACATTAAAATACATAATCAGCATTGGCCAAAGATGTGTCCTGAAATGTAGCAGGAACTGCCATGTAAGAGAATCAATAAGCAGACTTATTCAATCAATCCAATATAGCATTTAGATGGGAAAAGAGCTTGGATAATTTCTATATTAGTAATGACATTTGTTGTATGGTAGACATTGTTAAGAAGTCAGTACTTACTATACTTACTAAAAATTACCAGTGGAGATATCTCATTAAGTCTAGGTAGAACAGGTAGTATAGACAGTGTGTTAAACGCTACCTTATGGTACTTTATCATGTGCTTACAAATATTATTGGTGCCAAGGTAGATAATAAGCTATCAGGCTTTGGGTTATACATCAATCATGGGAAGGGTCAGGAGACACTATTTTGTTTCTTATATGCAGTTAGTCAATCAAGTGAATCTAGCAGCAAAAGAGGAAAGCTGTATGTATGTCTCTAGGTCTTGAGGCTTCACTCCTGATTTGCCGTAACAAAAAGAAACAGATTTCACCAAGAAGAAGCAATGCCAACTCTACCTGAAATAATGACCTTTTTTTCAGGAAGGTCCCTCTTCCAAAACTATAAGAAGATACTGTTGTGAGGTCAGTGGGATTTTTGTCAAATGTTGTTTAATATAAAGAGGTTATAAAGAGGATTTGGGTGGAGATCTGAATATGTCAATGTGTCCATACACGTCAAAATAAATTTTTTTATCACAGTCTGCCAAACTTTGGTGCTAAGACTCACTTAATCTATCCACAGAAGCAAAATATGTCTTAGAAAAGTGTGCCACATCCTCTAAATACAGAAGTAAGTACAGAATATTACCAAAGTGAAAATGGAAATGTCAGCTGTAATCCAAGCAAATGACTAGGACCTGCAATAGGATTCATTTTGCCTGTATTTAATCTAAATTGCTTATTTCAGTTTCATAGCTGCTGAAGAGAGATAGGCACCTCTAGGCATGTAGGAGAGGGACTGTCTTTAAGGGCTGGTTTCTCTCTGTTTTTGACTAAGGAACAGAGGTTCATCAGCTGAGGTGAAATGACTAACTCTTAGCCCAAGTTCAGTAAGATGAAGTCCAGCTGTACAGTCTCACAGTTCTTTAAAAAGTCAAATGCCAACACAGACCTTCCAAGTCTTGCTCATCTCCAAAGACATATCTTTGTTTTGGATTATTTTGTGGTTTTTTGGTTAGGTGGGTTTTTTTGTTTGTGTTTTATTTTTCTGTTTAAGATGGAGATTACTTCTGTGTTTACAAAGAGCAGCTAGAGTTTTCTTTTTCAAAAATAAAAATAAATCCTTTTCATGTGTATTGTCAGCTTTACAGCCCTGGATGGACATTTTTCAACAACATTGTACTCCTTGGCTTTCCATAGTCTCTTCTACAGGTTTCTATCCAGGATAAAAAGACAATCTGCTGCAAGGATTAACCACTTTGCATCAAAAAAGAAAATAGCATGGTGATAAAAATGTAGAACTACATTCTGAAGTATTTGTACACATGGAAATAAATGTTCAGAGCAAGTTGCAAAATTCTTTTACTGGAATTGTCCTTATTTTATCCTAGCCTTTGGTCCAGAACTGCTGTGCACTTTGCAGCTGTTGGGTGATACTTACACAAAAGCTTCAAGGCTTGCATGAACAAGGTTATTTCTTGAACACATTCAGGATTATTGCCACAAAAATGTTTATTTTTAAATAATGAACATGTTGACCATTTAACTTGACAGTACCTGTCATACTTCATCAAAGACAAGTTAGCATAGTTAAGGTCACCAAAAGGAAACTATTAAAACATAAAAGTTTTCATTTCTTGTGATCTGGTACTTTTCCTACAGCACTACATATCACTTTTGAATTGCCTAATTAAGAGTGAAGCTTTCCTTCTACTCTGGTTCTAAAATGCAAGTGTTTGCCTGCTGTGTATTTCTGTTCATTATGTACACACAGGCAATCAATTGATTTGTAATAAAAATATCCATTAATTCATAATTAAACCAATAGCAATCTCCTTTTTAAAGTGACTTGCTCAATTTATTTGAAAGAAAACTTGAAACTCTGTAAACATAAACAATTTCTATGTGAATCCCTTCCATGTTTGGCCCTGATTAATCCCAGCCCAGTTCCTGCAATCTGCCATATGCAGATGAACCGCTTTGCCTTAAGCAGTCTTCCATCTGCACTCCTTCCAGGATTAGTTCATAAGATATGCAAGGCTCCACCTTTTCCCTTCCAGTTGCTATTTTTAAATAACCAAATTCTTACTTCATTTTAAAGTATAACACTCTGAGGATGCATATAGGTTCAACTGACAGACACTAATTTAAATTTATTTGGCCATAAAACTATGGTTCTGTTTGTATCAGTGTAAATCTACCTTAGCTTGCTTTCTCCTCTAGCAAGTGATTTGTATTCTGTGTTGAGAAATGAAGTTTGGTTTGTGAACTAGTTAGCAACCTTCCCCATCCCCCCCACTTTTTTTTAGAAGAAAGAAGTTAGTAAACAGAAAATATTATCTCTTCATAAATTCAGATCATAAAGTAATTTCTAATAAGAAGTTCAAAAGAGGTTAGAAAATATGAATCCATTTTTGGAGTTTGGGGCATCAGCTCATTAATGGTAATATTGCAAGCTTCCAGTTTGAAAAAGGCACTGACTCAAATTTGTAATGATTTCACTTTCAAATTTCTTTTATCTCAGCTGCTGCTACTTCAACAAATACAAGTGCTTCAGATATAATAGGCAGACTAATGAGCATTGCAGCTGATTACTAAAATATTGTAATACTTCCCAAGGCATAATGATATCTTTTTCAAAATTAAGAAAACAGAATACTTTTCTTCCTTACTGCTCTAATGTGTGACCTCAGCCTAAACTACAAATCGAACTTCTCCCAGTACTGTTGAAGCAAGGATTGTCTCACTAGGATTAATTTTGTTCTAGGAAAGTTTCTAATTTGCTTTGGTCAGCATGTTCACTATGGCTGTAGTGAATGTAAAGCCCATCATGTGCTTTCACAAATCTCACATTTCTTGTGTTGTATTTTGATAGTTCTTATACACGATTATTCTTCATTCACCACATTTGTGGTTTGGGAATCAGAAGGCAAAAGTCATTTAAAGGTTATCTTTCAATAGGAGTAAGAAAATTGTAAAGAAGCTCTAAAATCCCTTCCCAGGAGACATAGCACCACTTCTCAGCACAGCCCTTGTAGAAGACATCTGTAAAAATACTCCAAAACCACATCTTTCAAAGTTTATTTCTGCAGGATGGGCTGATAACCAGGATGAGACAAGGGAAGGATATTATGAAAGGATCCTCATATTCCAGGGCACAAACATTTTGAGCTGTGGGTTTTATTTTAAGCAACCTTGAGAGAGAAGAAGCCTAAGGCCAAAGAAGAAACGAAGATATTGAAAGCCACATTTGCCTCCCTTCTCCCTGTTCTGCAATTTCTGTGCTATGCATCCAAACAGCCCTATAGAATCTTTCCCCAAAATTAAAATGGGAATTGTAATTAACTTGCCATCTCCAGTGAAATGTAACTGCTGGATTTTTTCCTACGATTAAAATTCAACATTTCAAATTTCCCAGCAATTCTGATTCCAAGGATTTCAGTGAAGCCAGATTTATCCTAGAAGTACAAGTTTGGTAAAATACATGCTAATATCTACCAGTGTTTATTCAGTAAGGAACCTGGGCACATGCTTAAAATGGATGAAGAGTTTAAGAAATATCTTTTACTGAAATGGAGCTGCATTGAGTGGACAGTATTGAGTATTCAAAAAACAGTAACCACCCGCCATGTATAAATCTAAATTGTTTCATAATATGTTTAAAAAAAAAAACAACCCAAACCAGAAAATGCTCATTATGACCCACAATATGATACATCTGTGGTCCTCAACAGCAGTGAGCAACTAGCAGCATCTCAAGGGCCTCGTCATGTAATTCAGAGATTTTTTTTTTTTTTTTTGGCTCTCTTTCATTCTGAGTTTGAAGACAGATTGCTTTACAAGGTACATCAGCCTGCAGGGAATAGCAATTTCCTTTTTCCTCTGCAACAAAACAAATGTAACTTTTAAAATTGTTTATCTTTGATCAAAAGTATATTACTTGGCACACTAAGTAAACAGCTCTATAATTTGTCATTGAAATTATTGCTTCCTGTGGCTATTTTTAGTGCTTTTACATTTGCTGGGCAATTGGTAACAAGAGCTGATATCCTTGCCATTTGTTTTTTATTTTTGTAATGACCTTAGAAAAAACATTTTGAAATACGAGCTGTTCTTTAAAGTAATGGATAAACTACCATGCTGCCAGGAATTATACACAACTTCCTCACTAAATAATCATGGGAACTCAAGCAACAACCACAACCCACACACACAATGCATGAAACCATACGGAACACATATATTACATTTCTGTGGTAACACATTGACCCAAGAAGTCTAAGGCAACGATCAGAGTATTAAGAAAACCCCAACAAACCCCCCCACACCTCTATCTCACTCCACCAACCATAAAACCAAGAGCTTTTAGAAAAAAGTTTTAGAAGAGGGTTTGTAAAATCAAAGTATATCTTTTTATTAGACACTTAAGACCATTCGTCTTTTTTTTTTTTTTCTGATTCACTAAATAGACTGCAGACATATTTTGCAATGAACTATGTTACTATAACTCATCTTCACATTTTATTCTCCACATCGTGTAAGGCCATGGTGTAACACTTCTCTCTCCAGAGCTATCACTTTGTGTCATGGTTCCTTATCTTTTCTTGCCATTTTGTCTCGTTGGCTTTCATTTTATGAAGGTGTCATCATCTGAAGTCTGCTGTGGCATTATGAATCAGCATGCTGCTCTTTATTGATCACAAGCTCTAAGCCAGCTATCCTGTTCCCCTTCAATTCTATGCAAAACAATGTCTTTGATCTGCTGCTTGTCCTTTTGGGTCACAAAGAGAACATCTTTTGTCTTCTTCATTTGGCTTTGAGGAAATTTAAAACTTGTGTCTTTGATTTCTTTACTATTTAACAAATTCACCTTTTGCTGAAGTGAAGTATAAATTAGGACACCCAAACACACTGCAATTTATCAACTTCTTAATATCTTTTAAAGAGGTGTTTGGTGTTAGAAACAGAAGAAAGTAGAGTGTGATTACAATTTCCCTCTATAGCCCAGAAAACTTTTGCCTGACACTTGGGTATTGACCCAACCTAGAAATTCTTTGCTTTTTTCCTTCATTTTAACTCTCCCTTGAAACATTCCTGGCAAGTCCTAATCTTACCCTACAGACACCTTTTTTTCCTGTTACTCTACTTCATACCCACAGAGGTTCCTTGTGACTCATCTTCTTTCTTACTGTAGAGGAAAGATTCCCAGTATTTGGAAAGTAGCAACACTATTTCATAACACTATCTACTCTCTTTCCTCTGACATTATGAATGTGTTATCTACACAGTACTCTAAGGTCTTCATAAAGTACTGCAGTGCTAGGTAACCACAGAAGTTAAAGCACAGTCATTTATAGCTGCAGAATAATTTCATTTCATCTAAAACTGGACTTCGGTCTTGAGTTGTCGTCCATCCACTTCTGTTAAAGACTGTAGAAATTCTGCAGATAAGCTACGGTCTAGACCCATGTTTTTGCTGTTTATCACATTCCTAGCTGAATCTATACAGGTTTAAAGCATGCTCTTGATCCAAGCTAAAAATTTGTCGCAATTATAAAAACCAGTTTAAAATCTAGAATTCAATATCATTCAGTTTCTTTAGAAAAATCAGGCAATACCAGGAATCTCTGGAGGTCTTTCATCATCTACATTTTCTCAAAAACCCAACACCCAAATCATCCTTAAAATGAAGAATATATTTTTATTGTTACAGTAATTATTGGTGGGGGCTGCCATTATCTATAAATTCAGCTGTAATGTTGCCTTGAGAAATGCATATGCCAGGCTCTTCTGGGGAAATCCCAAGCTCAGCTGACTTCAGGCATCTGTTCATCTATTCTGGATTAGCTAGTTTTGCAGATCTGCATCAGAGATGTAAGGTTCTGAAAATATGAAAGACTCTTGTTTTTCCCATTTTTCTTCTGAAAAGCAATCCTTAAATGTCTTCCCAGGGCAAGAAAACTTCTACTGGCAGATCTCAGCCATGAAAACTTGAGATGAGTATGGGTTTTAGATTTTTTTGTCCTTTCACAGATACATATAGACCAGGAAATTTCTGGAACACAGGGATTATGAAAGAAGTTATCGCTAAATATCTCTTCTAGTAATTATCCACTAATACAGGCCACGGTTTTGAATAGCAAAGGTTATGGATCAGAAGTGCATCTGCAAAGCAGGGTCTTTATTTCCAAAGGGTAAGTACAGCACTGCAAAATTTCTTTTGTTCTTTGTCCATACAAATTTTTGTGCAGGCAAATATTGTTAGAATTTGAGCATGCAAAAGTGATGGCAAAATTTAATGTGCTAGCCATCTAATCAAGTCTGTTCTCTGGAATTTAAAACATAGATAAAAAATACATTAACAATACTAATATCAGTTTCCCATGGACAATGATGATGATAATAACAGTATGACCTCATGGAATATTAAATACGAGACTCAGAGAATAGCTCATGCCCTATGCTATCTGTCTATGTATTGTTTGATCCTATCTCTTCTCTCAGGCATGCACAACAAGGTTTAGAAAATTTCACAAGCCAAACCTGGAGAAGAGAAATCAATGTAGTTTAGGCTTAAAATCAAATGTAGTTTAGACTTAAAATACAACCGTGGTTACCTTATGCTGGGTGTCCATACAGACACACATCAACCTATACATACACACATGCATAGGAATAAAACTACATGGAAAATCTTTTGAACTTTGTAGAAGAAACAGCTGTGCACTTGCAGTTGTCAAAGTCCCCAGCTGTGCCTTCTGTGTAAGATCATGCAATGCTGTCTCCAGATTGTCAGGAGAACGTATTAATTTTGCACCATTTTCTGTTCCCTTTACACTCTTTGTCATGAAAATGAGTGTGTATAATGAAGAGAACATGAGAGGCATTAACATTCGGTGACAACTCACTTCACTGTCAAAAATAGTGGTCACACAATGGGAAGTGGCATGTTTATCCAGTCTCAAGGCCAACATAGCCATGAAGACTTAAAAATGGCATGGCACTGCTATATTGCATTTCCTTTGAAAAGATTGTATCATATGCAGATGCAAAACCAACATTATGATTGACAACAAATCAAAAAATATTGTTTAGCAAATTGCCAATATTACAAAATGAATTCCAGATTTCCTTCTTTTTTTCCAAAATTCCAGGAATTAGGAAATATTTTTGTCTTGAAATAACCTTGTCCATGTATCACTGCCAGAATCATTGAAGGGACCATTGTGGGTAGACTACAATCCTCCTTGAAAACTAATTTCAAATCCCTTTGTGGCAGACGACTTCTAGCCCAGTATTTGAAAGACATCCCTTTTTGTTGTTGTTTCTGAAGCCCAGTCTTCTGTGTGCCATCCTCTAACCCACAGGATATGTTGCAGCTAGACAGTAGAACAGAATGAAAAGAAAATGCTGAGCAACACAAACACTAACATTATTTGGCCATCTGAATTCAACTAAATAATTTTCAGCTGATTTTGTATGGTTGAACATGTAAATCACCCACCCTCACTGCTGCCAACTGCTGCAGTAGCAGCTGCTCTGCCTGGCCTCCAGACCAGTGCCTTCTCCTGTTCCCAAGCACAACAAGTCAGAGGGGTAGAAGTTTCCTCCAAGAGCTGGCAACCCACCCTCTGACCTCCTGAGGAGCCAAAACATGACTCCAGAGTGCCAGCAATGTAACTGCATGATGCAGATAGGAAACAGAACATCATTTCCTCCTAATGCTGTACAGAAAACAAAGAGAAAAAAACCCAACACACCTTTTTCTGCAAGATCTATTGCTGGACTTGTTGTAATAGGCTCCAGACTCTCCTCATTCATCTGGACCTAACTCAGGATTTTGTCTAAGAGATGATCTGATAGTTCTCACAGCTTAATCTGTCCTCAAGTCCTCAAGGATAGATTACTGCCTTGCTCTCCATTCACAAGATAGCCTTGAGGGCAGCTTAAACCACCCTGCTTCTGCAGGATAAAATTATAGGAAAATAAGACACTTAATCTATCATGCAGCAATAGGAATCAAAAAATCCTGTAGTAGTAAGACAAGGATGCCTTCAATTCTTGCGCTTGGAGAGAATTCAATACAAAATAAGCTTGAAGAAGTCAAGGTCTTTCTTCACAGTCTCTGTGCTCCTGGGCAGAGAATCAGTGATTTCCCAGTTATATTAATTCGGAGGCAAATGCCCACATTCTCTGTGTATCTCCCTACTTTCAAGATACCTTGTTCTTCTGCTGATTCTTCCCAACTCTTTGGCTGGAAATGTAAGGCAAGAGGGGGAAAACAGTATCAAGAAGGATTTCCTGAACCGTCAGATCCAACACCTACCTCAGGAGTGCACAACATGTAGCATTTTCATGTGGTGACCAAATGCCAGACTCCTGTATTAGAAAGGGCAAGAATACCAGTAAAACAACATCTGTCTTCTGGTAGACAACAATTGGTAACATCATTGCTCACACAGCAAATGGGTTTTCTCAACAACTTCTAGAAAATCTCTCCCATGATCCTCGACTTGATTACCTTTCTCTAGCTGGCCATCATGCTTCCCCCATACTCTTTTGAAATGCTATTCTAGGAAGTTCAAAGTTATTCTGAAAAAGAAGAAAATTAGCTATTCCTTGGTTTGCATTTAGCTAAGTCCCATCTAAAGCCCTGATCCTTCACAGCAACCCTGTGTCCATACTGGAGTGCATACAGCACTATTTTTTTTTTATTTTTTTTTTTTTTTTTGCAAACAGACAGTATTTAAGTTCAGACTAAACACAAGAGCATCAGGAAAGGGGATCTTTTCATTCCCACCTCATGGGTGGAAGGGACACAAACCATTTCTGCCATAGAAAATAAGGTACTTGCAACAACTGTACTGTACCTGGAGGTCTAAAGGAACAAATATTACTGGATGTCAGCTTAGTCCTCTGTCAGCATTTGCAATATTATTTATGCAGCTGAACAGAGTGAATCACCAGATGACTCAACCTCCAAAACACCATGATAACAGTAAATAAATAAATAAAACCCTTCTCTCACACCAAGAAATCGCATGCATACACATATCCTTACTGAAAAAAAATGATTGAGAGCAATTTGAAAAGAAATAAACGCAGTTTGAATTTTTAAAAAAACTCATCAGCCATGCTATAGTTCCCATGAATAGACTGATCTGATTTGTTAAATCTCTTTAACCTTCAAGGATGATTAGGGAGTCATTTTTGTTGTTGTTGTTGTTGTTGCTGTTGCACAAATGGATGGATACATTTCCCAGCAAGTTTTGGAGACAAGCTGGTAGTGGGTACAATTAATTCAGCACATATCATTTACTGTATCCTTGCTTCTTTCACAGAAATCCTTGCCAACTGATCCCAGGCAGAAGATTGGCTTTGGTTCTGCAAGCAGCTGCTCATCTTCCCACTTTGCTGGAGGTAAGTTGTCACAGTAAAGCAGCTGCTAAAAGAGTGGGAGGGAGACACCAATGAGCAGAAACAATTGTGTTGATAAAAAAAAAAAAAAAAACAAGAAAAAAAAAAGGAGCAGCAATCTCACTTTCTTCAAACAGATTGGGTTATACTACATCTTATTTGCCTAAAAAGAAACAGTGTGACCACAAGTTAACCTTGAAATGTGTGAACTCTTGGAAACTTACACAACTCAGAAAGCCAACAAAAAAACAAATCTACCAATGAGATACTATTCTACTGATAATGAGTTCTGTGATCAAATTTGATATACTCAAGAGATCAGAAGGTTCGTGAAGATTCAGTGTAGATTTAATCTTAACTGATTTTGCTTTAAAAGCATTAAGCCTGGTTTGCAAGAGATAATAATTATTTCTGTCAACAGTGGCATAAGTAAGAGTTCTTAGGCTTGAAGTCAAAGAAAACAGAAGTGGGGAGAACTCACAAAAAATCTCTTAAGAAAAGTCCCAGGTTTTACAAATGCTGACAATACCAAGCAGCTAACAAACCAATAGTGCATTCGCATGGAGTTTTGGTATTCAGGCAGTAGGGCAGAGTACATTCCTGCAGTGGAAGAACTCAATCTCTACATAAAATAAGCATCTTCTCCATTAAATATTGACAAAAAGGAAAGCAGTCCCAGAAGGCGTAGAGGAATACCTGTCCTAATGCTAGAGCTTAAATGTATAATGTGATCCAAGACATGAAATCAGGTACACAAAATATAAAAACGTGGGAAATTTTAAGGCATAAGAGTTGTATATATGTATAGGTTAGTATATACAATGTTGTGCACAGTCTCAGTATCCTGATTCTCCACCTGTTAATAAGATAATGAACAACTCATTATAATGCAGATGATGAAACATCAGAATTGTGTGATAGGTAAGGAGAAGCTGTCCTTCACAAGTGACACTCCGTGCAAAATAGTCCATCAGATATGTGAAGCAGCGCCTATGCGGTAGCAGGACATTGTGAGCCATTGCATCACTGGATTGAGGAAAACTTTTCTTTTTGTCTGCCCCTGTAGTGTCTGGGCTTTAACAGAGAAACCAATGATCTAATTCTGTTTACACCTGCATTCACTAAAGAGATCTTGGATTCCTTCTGATAGTCAATTGACACAGCAAATGTGTGAGCCAATAATTCAGAAATTTGTTTCATATAATAAACTAGTACTCAGATTCAAATTTTATTCCTCTTCTTCCAAGTTATAGGTACTGTGGTTTTTAGAAACTCTCCACTATTTTTTGGCCTTGCCTATTTGTGGTCTTTTCTTCTCCTAATTAATACTACTGTTTTGGTTATTTGTTAATTTAGATACAGTTTAATTAAAACCATGTTTTTTCTAGTTTAAAGGAAGTCCATAATACCTCTAAAAACTAGAAGAAACAACACACTCACCAAATTTAAACTGGCACAACTAGGTGGCATGCATATGTATGGCATCTACATTTTCATTAGAATATTTATCTCTCCTTTCTGTCTGATCCTTTTTGCCACCTGCTTAACCTATTTTTCTTTGTTTACCCACTCTCTGCATTTTTATAGCATATGTGGGGTTTTTTTTCATTGTATTTCTTGTTTTCAGTCTTAAGAGACATACAAACCCAGAATCAATACTTCATTATCAACGTTACGTTGATTAAAAACTACATCAAAGACAGAGTGCGTAGGTCTGGATATTAAACCAACAATGTACAAATGAGTTCAAAAATAGCCTACATTTGTACATCGTTAATCTGAGCTACTGTCTTCTCCAACCCTCTCCTACTCAAGCTTTATCACAATCCAGGAAAAAAATAAAAGGAAGAACTTCTCTATCTCCACATTTAGATATGCAAAAGCCACTTGAAACTAAATTTCTGAGACAAGAACTCCTGATATGCAAAAGTTAAGTAGTGGATACATGTTGATCTGCTGTTAGTGTGGCAAGTACTTGAAGTTTTGTTATAAAAAATAATCAATGAAAACATTGGCCCATTTCTAAACTTCCCTCACTATTTCTTTCTTTTTTTATGAGTACTACCCACTCACAGTCAGCATGAAGCAGGAATAGCTCTAATCCCCTTTAACTAGCCATAGTGAAAAAAGAAACCATCCACCTCATTTTTTTTCCCCTGCTATATTATTTTACAGAGGGGAAGCTTAATTACGACTGATTTTATAAATTTCATGTGCAAAACCCACAGCAGAACTGTGAGCTAAACACATATTACCCAACCCTCATTTTCATCCTTCCACAAGCTTCTGATTTTCTTGTACTCCTCATCCTCCTCTTATCCCTCGTGTGTGCAGTTGGATTAACTCAGCCTGCCATGACCATGCTGGAGTTGCTTTCCTTTTGAAAGGAAACAGTTGGTCTGGAAAACATGGGATCTTTAGCAGCAAACACAAATCTGGAGAATTCCAGACCAAGCTTTCATTCCTTTTGACGCCACGGCCCCTGGACCATGCTGATGCAGCTTTCACATCAATGAAATGGCCCTAGATAAACCTTCCGAAAATATCCACTTTGTTTTACCTGGCTTATTTCAATGATATTTTATAACATGAGGTTTTCCGTGTCACCCCATGTGGCAGAGGGATGAGAATGAATGGCGAGGGAGTGACAAGGTCCTTCCCAGATTTGCCACAGAAGGCCACGAGAATTGCAGATACACTATTTATCTCCCTGACAAGTTTTCCATCTCATAACTTCACTGCTACATCTGATCCCAAATACTAATTTTCTGCTTTTGTTGTTCATTGGTGACATCAGATTTCCATCAGACAGAAGGAGTCTTCTTCCATTTGCATTTACAGGAAAAGTAACTAATACTTTAGGAATAGCCAACTGTTTGAAGCTTATTGCACACAAATCATGATGAGGGAGACATGAGAATAAAAAAAAAAGATGGAAACCAGAAGATTCTAGTTCTTGTTCTGGTTTTAGCACCTTCTGGTCTTAGCTGAATCAACCCTGTGGGAACCAACAGAAGGAAAAGGAAAACAAGGCAGTCTTGTCTGATCAAGAGCTTCATATTTCAGACAAAAAGGAAAGAAAATTTTAAAAAGTCAACAGACTTTTTGAAATCCCAAGAGGATTCAAAGCTAGTTCAACATTTTAGATAGCATGCAGCTTAATAATTTACCAGTTTCCCAGTGACTAACTGATATCTATTCATAAGGGCTTTGTTTGAGTTCTTGGTCTTGACAGGTATTTGGCAAGGAGCAGGTGATTTGAATTACACTGTATGTGGAAACTGAATTCATGGTCATTTATTACCTATGCCACCATACGATAAACAATATTTTAGCAGTATTTGTTCCTCCTGCCACTAATCTTATTTTTCCCAAACCTTGTTTTGTGTAAATTGATGACAAAATTGGAATATTTTCTCCTACCAAACTACATACTATGGAAAAAACCCCCAAATACAAATACAACTTAAAAAAAAAATTAAATTCTAACTATTTGGCATAACATTTGCAGTGGAAACATTATCAAACATTGTGGGGATAATATTTAAGCATGGGCTGCCACATGCCACTGTAAAGTTTGGACTCAATGATCCTAAAAGTCTTTCCCAACCTAAATGATTCTGTGATTCTGTGTGAAAGTACAGTTCAATAACATTAGTTCCTTCTTCCCATTTTTAGTTTTACCACCAGCATCCTGGAAAAAATATCCAAAAACCCCTTCAACAGCCAGGTACCTAACAAGTGTAACTGATGAAAACAAAGCCTTGGAGGTCTACAGGGGATGTTGAATCTGAAACTACAGAAATGTTTAAACCCCAAGCTAATGCTTAGATCACTGCAAAAATAGTTCCCAGGTCAACAAAGCTCAAGCTGTTCAAACACCCACTGGGATATTTCCCTTCACATTAATGTGGAAACAGGAAGTACAAAACAAGGGAACTTGGATCAATGGGCTACTGCAGCACATTGCAACTCTTGCATGTAGAGACCCCCAGCTGGCAAATACCAGGCCGCTTTTTTTCACCCTGTTTGGGCACTAAATGATCAACACTGACACCATTTTACTGTAAAACAGAGGAAAAGAAAAGAAAAAAATCACTATAAAACCAGACATTGTGTGTTAATCTGCAGAGAAAAAGGAACAGCTGAATGATTCAGCTTTAATAATCCATTATATCTGATGATTTTATCATCATCTTAGGAGATGCATTTGGATGTAGCACGGCTGGGCAAAGCATCTTTTCTCCTGTGTGCTCCAGAACTGCCAGGCTATTTTTGAGTGAATTCAGAGTGCATGAGAAATTCCTGATTGACAGCTCTGGAGAATATATTTATCCACAGACGAGGTAGAGGCTAGAAAGCAACAATGAACGCCGACCCGCACCTCAACCCTGACCTTCAGGGGCAGGTGAGGAGCAGATTGGTTTGTGTTAGGTTCAAGCTCCATCAGCCAAGGATATATTTTTGATTGATCGCTCCTTTTACTCTGTTTATTCTTATTTTTAAACAACTCCATTACTTTGGAGAAACAAGAAATCTGCTACTCAGGGAAATGAGGATTTGTCTGAGTTAGGGCAAAGCAGTGGTTCTCCCCCTTCTCTTTTTAAAGTAGATTTTCTGGGGTGCCTCCTCTTCCTTTCAGTTGAATTTAGCTCCTAAGGGTAACCTCCCCCCCCCACCCCCCCCCCTTGTATAAACTTTTGATTGTGAAGGAATTGCCAATAACAATTATTGCTGCTACTGCAGCTCCTATGTGAAGACCATCTCTTAAAACAGTAATTAGTCCCTAAGATATTAAGGCCTATTCCAGCACCAGCATGAGAAAGTTATCTTTTGCTCTTTTTTTTCCTTCCTTTTTAATTCTATTCAAGCATTTTGTCTTGCTCTTCCTTTGCTTTTTTGCTGCATGCTAGGCTTGATTCCTCCAGTTAAAATAAAACAGCTAGCTCTCCAATGCAAAAGAAAAGAAGAAATATTGGAAGCTTTTAAAAGGAAGATTACACCTTGCTTGCTTATTTGATGTTTTAATTGCATGTGCACATGCACACGCCTATATAAACTTCATGATGTTTTAAATGACTAAATAAAGCTGAGTTTTTCTTTATAAGAATGTAAGACTATATTTAAAGTGATTACTAAACTGGGATGCAGATCCCTAATCACAGTCCACAAAGTCTGTGTAAGGTGTGAACAAATTTAAAAGAAAAAAATAGGACACCTGCCTCAGACAATGACCCAAACAAGTTGAACTTATTCAATTTCAGGTACTCAAACCAGAAGCCTTGTCTCATCAACTTACTCCAGAGCACAACCTGGAGAAAATAGTCTATGAAACAGGGGTAATTTTGTTTCATAAACTATTTCTCCACTCCCTCCTCTCCCTCCCTGCAAAGGGTTTACTAATGAAGTACTGGTAAATAGCAAGGGAAAGTAGAGGTAGGGGATGTGAAAGTAGATGTCCAGGGAAAGTGAAAGGATGGGAAATGGAACAGATACACTAGAAGTGAAATTTATTTGCCAAATTAAAAACTTGAGTTTTTTCCTCACATAAAAGTAGGTAAGAAGCTTGAACAAGCAGCAAAACAGAATGCATGTTTTATACTGATAAATGTCTTTAAGTCACATGAAAAAAGCAGAATCTCTAAAGTATCTATGAGAGATGACATGTATATATTAAAAAATACTGCATGATAATTACCCTTGACTATAAAAGGAAAGCATTTATAAGTGCAAAGACTACTCTAGTGTAACTTTCCAACTACTGCCATCAGACATACTTGTGATAATTTGATTCTTAAAATGCAAAGATGTCTTTTTTTTCAATTTGCAAATTTATCGTCTGCAACTGATCAGAGAATGCCATCGCACTGGAAATACACCATGTAGCAAATTAGCAAATTAAATTCTAGACAATGGGAAAAGTGGTCTCCTGGAATTATGATGTTTCACATTAGGTTACATACATTTACATTCAATTAATTGCCATCTTTTTTCTCAACACTGTAGAAAATATTACTTTATTCAGTTTCTTAGACAACTTTAAAAATAATTTTAACCCTTGGTATCATTCTAACATCATTCTAACTCACTCTAAACCGGAAGTTCTTATTGCAACATAAATTAGAGCACAAGTGAGAAAATTGTAAGGCACTGGATAAAATTAAGAAAGTTACACTGTAAATATTAAAAAGAGTAAAAATGTAAATTATCTTCTTGTTTGTTTACAAGATCAATGACAGATAGGTGGAGAGAATTAGTGGGCTATTGATTCCACTCCTAATGAAACATGAACTTGTATTTAGCACTTAATCTAAGTTTATAAAACTGTATATAATATAACATTGACTACTGCTTAACGTTTACTGTATAGGCAAGTATGGAGCCCTGCCCTCCAACACAGGCAACAGATTTTGCCTGCTTTGCAGCAGTGACTGCTAATCCATACTTTGGGAAGTATTAAAGAAAAAAACTAAATCTCATGGGAACTAGAGATGAGAGAATTGGATAAGTCTGGTCAGTGATGCAACAGAAATAAAAGACCAAAGAGATTTATTAGTTTTGAACCAAACCAGAAGCTGAGAGACCTGTTCTCTTCCCTCTAACTTAACACCAATGCAAAGGAAAAAAACAAGAAAATCAACTTCTGTAAAGGATTTCTTCACTGTATTTTTATGCATTACTATTTACAATTTAAGAGTATTTCTATTTCTTTTTTCTTGGACAATAATACTAGCAAACAGCAGTTTGAAGACCCAAGTGGAGCTCCTTCAGTCTACTTGGAGAATATGCTGTAATCACTGAAAATCTATCACTGAACACATTAACAGGTGAAAGAAGGATATTTTATGTCATGATTTAGATTCCTAAATCAGAAAGTCTCAGAAACTGAGTCAGCTGTAACTGACACCAGGGCTTCCTCAGGGATAACCTTTTTTCAGTGTAAAATTTTCTGATGGGAGAAGCTGAAACCTGCCTGAATTTATTGTGGATTTCCAGATATTCAATATCTTACTTGCAGTAGCTGACTGCCAGACACATGGAAGCACCAGATGTTTTGATAATATGTGCTCAGGTTAAATGCTTAGCACTGGCACAGCTAATGTCTTGTCAGGGAACACCAAATTTTGCTGCACAAGTGCTGCACAGGTGACTTTTATAAGCATGGCACATTGCAGTGAAAACCTTGTCTTTACAAATTTATCCAATGTTTCCTGAAAGTATTGAACTACCAGCAGTTTATAAGATACATATGTGCATGCACATATTTCCATAATTTCAGACAGAAGCATGGTGGTCCTGAACAAGTACATATTCTGTAGCTCCTAGTCTCAGTTTGCAAGTCTCATTTCAAGTCAAAGCATAGTGACTGTTCTTCCCCTTATCTCAATACTTGTACAGTATTTGCAATGGGTTCATAAATTGATTCAAGCAAAAATGTTCAAATCCATCTGATCCAATTTCAAGAAATTACTAACAGATCTCATCTAACACTTTCAGTTATGGTCTGTACAACATAGATCATGTGATTTAAAAGGATTACAACATGAATCAACAGTTTCATTAATGTTACTGATTCAGTGATGAGTTGCTCAGATTCTGTGCAAATGCCTTTTATTATTTTGCAAAGGCAAAAGGCAAAATAGAATGACCCAACTTCATACCTTGTTTTTTTTATGGAAAGAAATTGAAATCTCTAAAATTTCTTGGTCTTCAGATCTCTATGAAAATTCTTACCAGTGAGATTCACCCTGAATAGGAGGTGTGAGACAGCAGTGACATCATTTGCCCCCCAATAGCTATCCAAATATCTTTGTTCGCATTCATAACTCATTCGTATGATCTACTACTTTTATTAGCAGTTATAAATGTACATACTGCAAAATAAACCTCAGCTGAAATAGAGACGGACATCCAATATTGCCACTTTTTAAGGTCTGTGAAAATTTTATTGTAATGTTTTTTAGATACGATACTTTCAAACTAAACTAAAGATAATTTCAAAAACAAGAGGAACACTGGGAAAATGCAACAGCACATTACAGTGTGTGGCTGCTGCAGATATTTAGAAGCGTAGTATGCAAAAGTACTCGAAAATGAGTAGTCCTAGATTTTCAAAGTAGACCAAACCAAGTGACCTACGTTTGTTTTATGCTCCTCTATATGTCAACCTATGAAGCCCTGTGCAGCTAGAATGAAAAAGTCTGATTACTATTTGGATCCTTGTAGGTCTTCAGTGTCTGAAAACTGAACCAACCAAAATTGCATCATGTTTCTTAAAATTATGTGTACATACACATAATGATACTAACCAAGGTTGTCATAAAAGAATGGCACAGACCCAAACTGTCAAGGAGGATGAGCTGAAAAAATTATCGTCATGATCCAAGGTAAAGGAGAAGGCTGAAAAAGATCTTCTGTTACAACTTTCAGTGTATGCCATTGGCACAGTCAATGCACTAAAAAAAGTTGTTGAAGGTCAATAGTTTTTGGTCTTTCCAAGTTATAGATTGGACAATGAATGATCTAGTGACACAAACAGTAAATTAAATTGAAAGCTCGGAAACTGTTGTTTCTGTACAGAACTGATGAAATAACTATAAAATTTTGGGGTCATTTCAAAACCAGTATGATATGTAAGTGTAAAATTCAGGGCTTTTTTAAGGTCAAGTATAGACAAGACTGCAGCAAGCATCCAAATTTAGTATTATGTATTTTGTTACAAGATGGAAGAATGCAGATTTTAATACAGTAATTGGACTTCTGGCACTGTTGCAAACTGGTAGGTATATAGGAATTTGTTTTCAGAAATATGTATCTGAAGTGTTTGAAAAAGATGCACTTTGTGTTTGATACTGAAATTAAAAATTCAAGTGTTGATTATAGGTTGAAATTCTATGCTTACATTCAAGTTCATTATGAAGTAAAAAAAAAATAAAAGTAGCTCTTTCATGATAAAAATTAGTTTAACTAGATTTCTAGATCATTTTCCAATAGTCTATGACTAATTGTGAAATTAACCATTTTACCATGACTAATGTGTGAAATCCATCATCTTTCCTCATGATTTACACAAGGTCCTAATAAGAAGTACAGAAAGTTGATAATGCGACATGAATAGTAGCTTGTATTGTATTTGCTCACTTATTTTAGGAAAGATATTTGTCACTACATTTTGTTAGAGCCATTGGTGTACCTATGTTATCATCACTGGAGTGTACCAGAAATCTGCCTTTACTAATATGACCAAGCATATCCTTGTCTATTATTAAAAATTTATATCAGTTGATGCAATGCTATCACAAAAGAAACAGTCAAATACACTCTGGAAGGGGAAGACTACTGAGTTCTTTAGTGTCCCATAATTAGACAATAAATAGACAAGGCCTTCCACAAAAGCAGACAATTTTACACAATCCACTTGGTTATTACTTAGAAGGAACTTTATTTCCAAACTCCTATGTTATGTTGGAAATCCTTAAAAAGTTGGAATTTAGTTCAGTTCTACATATATTTCTTACAAGTGCAGGCTAGAAAAAACAGAGAAGGTAGTAAATTAATCATAGAATGGTTTGGGTTGGAAGGGACCTTTAGAGGTCACCCAGCCCAACCCCCCTGCAGTGACAGGGACAGCTTTAACCACATCAGGTTGCTCAGAGTCCCGTCCAACCTGACCTGCAATGTTGCCAGGGATGGGGCCTCCACTACCTCTCTGGGCAACCTGTGCCAGTGCTTCACCACCCTCATTGTAAAAAATTTCTTCCTTAAGTCTAGTCTAAATCTATTCTTCTTTAGTTTAAATCCATTATTCCTTGTCCTGTCACAACAGGCCTTGCTAAAAAGATTCTCCCCATCTTTCCTGTAGGCCGCCTTTAAGTACTGAAAGGCCGCACTAAGGTCTCCTCGCAGCCTTCTCTTCTCCAGGCTGAACAACCACAACTCTCTCAGCCTGGTCTCATAGGAGAGGTGTTCCAGCCCTCTCATCATTTTTGTGGCCCTCCTCTGGACCCACTCCAACAGGTCCATGTCCTTCTTGTGCTGAGGGCCCCAGAGCTGGACGCAGTGCCCCAGGTGAGGTCTCAGCAGAGCAGAGCAGAGGGGCAGAATCCCCTCCCTCGACCTGCTGGCCACGCTTCTTTTGATGCAGCTCAGGATATGGTTGCCTTTCTGGGCTGCAAGCGCACATTGTTGGCTCATGTCCAGCTTTTCATCCACCAGTACCCCCAAGTCCTTCTCGGCAGGGCTGCTCTCAATCCCTTCATCTCCCAGCCTGTATTGATATCGGGGGTTGCCCCGTCCCAGGTGCAGGACCTTGCACTTGGCCTTGTTGAACCTCATGAGGTTCACACAGGCCCACCTCTCCAGCTTGTCCAGGTCCCTCTGGATGACATCTCATCCTCCTGGTATGTCAACCGCACCACTCAGCTTGGTGTCATCTGCAAACTTGCTGAGGGTGCACTCGATCCCACTGTCTATGTCACTGATGAAGATATTAAATAGCACTGGTCCCCGTATGGACCTCTGAGGGACCCCACTTGTCACCGGTCTCCATGTGGACATCGAGCTATTGACCACAACCGTCTGGATGTGACCATCCAGCCAATTCCTTATCCATTGAACAGTCCTCCCGTCATTTCATACAACAGTATATCAGAGGCATCTTCCAGGGACACAACCTAAGATATATTTTCTTTAAGGGGAAGTAAAGTTTTAGCCCTCAGCAGTGGTGACAGTGATCTTACAGAGATATTAAGATAACATAATTGTTCTTGGAGACACCTTACATCAGTAACTGGGAAAATGAAGAAAAATCCAGCTAGCTTTAACAGAGTGAGGAAAATGAAGGTAATAATGCCTCTGAATCATAATGAAAATGAATGTTAAAGGACATAAAGATTTGCTGGACAGGAAGAAACTGCTTGGTTCAAAAAGACTGTTTGCTGCTTTGTCACTGCACCCTTCCATGTCCTCCCATTTCATAAAAATGTCTATCTGTCTCTTGTATTTATTTATAATGTTTGCTGTGATGATCCAACTTGGCAACTTGCTTCATGTACTTACAGCTCTGCCATTATTAAATAATCCTGCCTGAATTCCCAGCTTTTGCTACTAAATTCCCAGCGTGTGATCCTGGGTCCTGTTTGCCCTCCTTGACTGTAAAAAACTGTATGCCATTATTTTTCTTCACCTAATGAAACCCTTTCCCCCCACCCCATATTATCATCTCAGCATTTTATCTTCACTGAAAAGAACATGCTTCTCATGATAAACCTTTCAGACACTTGTCACCATATTCTTAAAACAGGAAATCATTTCAGTTGTCCCCCAAAGCATCATCTTTAAGGTAAGGTGGAAAGATGGTAAAAAAATGATGTTTTATACATAGCTGTTACTGATCTGTCCTCCATTCTCTGTTCATGACACCTCTTAGAACTTCTCTTACCAACCAACTGCTCAGCTATGGACTCTATATCAAAGAGATTTTATTACTATTATTTTTCACAATCTGTATTAAATCCCTTGCTAGTCGTTGTATCACAATTCCTCTTTAATATGTATGTTTGATTTTGGCTCATTAACCACAGATTATTTCACATTTATAGGTTAAGCCCCTCACCTTGCTACTTTCTTCCCTTCAGAAAAATAGCTAAAATTTTGAAATTTCATGTGCTGTTTTCCTGTACATTTTATACTCATATTTATTTGTTGATAATAGTACTTCTCCACAGCAGGAACTATGAAGATATTGTTTAAGGTATAGCTACTGGAAGATGAGGCTATATAGAAAAGGAGGTAGATGAATGCCAGTGAAAAATGAACAAATGAGTCAGCTAGATTCACCATAGAGACCATGTGAGAAATGTTACATAAGGTAATTTTATGAGTGAATGGGTAAACTTGTAGAATCATTATTTCCCTCATTTGCTGAAACAAATAGTTTTAGAAAATTCTGAGGCTGGATTCATCACTATTACCAGTGATGTCACCATTACTGATTTCAACTGTACATCACTCAGGAAGGCTTGTACTGAATTTTGTCCCCAGAAATATAATTTCAGCTTGTCAGCAGGAATCTAGTACCTTATGTTGCCCCTATCTAATAATTACTGTCTTTAAACAGTATTACCAACTTAGATTTTCAAGTAACCCATATCTAAGGGAGTCCAGAGCATTTTATTTATAATTTCATTTTCATGTAGCTGCAGTGTCCACAGAGTATCATATAAAGGACACAGGGATACTAAGCATATGTGAGAACTCTACGTATCTTCTCCAAAATATACAATTCTGACCAGAGACTCTTTCTGCTGACATCAAGTCCGACTTCTCTAAGGTTGTTAATTACATTATGGCTACTCCGTTACTTGCTCGCCCAATTTTCTTTGTTCTTAGCAAATGAAATTATTTATTTTAGAGTCTACAGAATGACATTCCAATTTCCAATGAACAATCCATCAACAGATCAGAACAAAACTGGTTTTGAATATTGGAATTTGTAACAAAGACCGACAAGGTATTTTATTATGTGCATAGGTGGCACATGACTACACTAGAAGATTTACAGAAATTTCATTCCTTTACCATCATCACCTTCTAACCTGTGGATGATGATGAGAGGAGATTTCTGACAAGTACTGTGTGATTTTTAGGAAACTGTTTGGTTCTAGGAAACTGTTCTTTATAAAAAAATGAAATACTAGAGGGAAGTGTGAAAAACACTGTAATGGGGTCCAGGTACCCTTATCAGAGTAATACACAGTCATAGAAAAGACATAGAGCTTGCAAAAAAAAAACCCCAAAAAACCAACAAAAAAACCTTAAAGACAACTCTCATGGAAAGTTTTATTTTTCCCAATTAAAACTGTAGTATTATAGGATAAGTGCATGTCCAGATTGATTTACGACAGTCTTAGTTACCAATGGAAATGTACCAGTTTACTGATCCTGGGTGGGTTTTGCATGTTACTCTGTTTTCTTGGTAGACTTATGTAGGTCCTTAAAATGGACCCACTACAGCACAAATGGGTATTCATGAAAAGCTTCAGAGTCAGTTATGTGTACTCTGCAGCGTAGATGCATTCCCCAGGAAAAAAAGATCTTGTATACAACTATATCAGCACTTTCCTACGGGGAAACACACTGTCTCATGGTCCCAATGACAGCCTTAAGCTCAAGTATATATTCACTGAGAAACAGGAACTCTTGGTAAGAGATTTTGTATGTATTTTAAAAAATACTATAAATTCAATAAGGATTGTAGAAAGGAGATTAACAGAGAGCTGGCTGAGCTATAAACTGCAGCACTGCATTTCTCCTGAGAAGTGTTTTAATGAATGACCCCTTTTCTGGGGTGTCAGACACTAATTCTCAGGTAATGTTTAGTTTTTGATAGGCTCATCATGGAAACCACAGTCTATCTCTGATTATCAGGAAGTCTAGTGAGGTTCATTACTGTTGGTATTTAGATACAAAACAACATTCCTAAATAATTCAGCCAAACAAAGAACCAACTGGATCATAATGTCAAGAGTTCTTCTGTTGACAAAGAAAGTCAATGATGCTGCAGATTTTCTGACACTTAGTGTGTTGATTGACATGATACTGTCATTATTTTCCACCATATATTTTGAATTCTCTGGGAAACATAAAAGAGTATGCAAATATTCTCCTTCATGCTTTACAGGATATAGCGTTTATCCTCCTAATGCTCCAGCCAAAATCAGCACCTGGATGAAGAGCAGCTGGCTAAAGCTGAACCCAGGAAAATTAATGCCAGTTGGAAAAAGGGAAGCTCTCAGAACTTGCCTCTTCAGTCCACAATACCTGCCCCCAAAACCCTTAAAATCCTAGTTATCATTTTCCCCCATTATCAAAGATTTGGCTCTTTTACAGGGCTCTTCATATATATAGCATTTCCTACTCCACTTTTTCCAGCAGTCCTATAAAACATACTAAGGATGAAATTGCTCTGTGTCCTCAAGGAGCATTTTCTCTCATTGCATGTGTATCTTCCACTAACATTAAAAGGACCTACATACTTGGATTGAAAAGAAAATACATCCATTTATTGTTTAACTTCCATCTTAACTGTCATTGTCTTGACATTCAGTTTCTCTTTTCAGATTAATTATCACTAGTGTCACCACTCTTTTATTCTTAGTTAATTTGTTTCTTCCTTTCTATACTCTCTTTCCCGCTGCATTAAGTCCCGTTCAATTTACTGATTCAATACTATCTGGTGCAGTAAAAATTTTTTTATCAAGATTTATTACAGAAATTGGCCTATATTGATAAAAGTCGTAATGTGGCACAACAGGGAAGGATTCATAATGTGAAACTCCTGATGCTGGGGAGCCAAGCTGTACATGATGTGTATTTTGAGGGGTCTAATTAAGACTAGCTCATTCTGGACTAAGTCTAGCTTGTACTTGTGGATTGAATGCCTGTTAGTGATGGCAGTGATTTAGATGTTCTTCTGAGGCCTGTTTTCCATTTCATTTCCAGGGAATAGGAATCCAGTCTGTCGCCCAAGCCCACTCCACAAAGCAAACCCAGCTGTAGAAAAAGGGGATGATTAACAGATATACTTCAAAAGCACACTCCTGAACATAAAATAAAATGCTAATCTAGACATAAGGCTGCCCAGAGATGTTGTTGAATGTCCATCCTTGGCACTAATCAAAACTTGATTGGACAAGTCCCTGAGCAACCTGATCTAAGGACACTGAGGTGCTGGAGCATGTCCAGAGAAGAGCAACAAGGCTGGTGAAGGGTCTGGAGAACAAGTCTTATGAGGAGCAGCTGAGGGAACTGGGATTGTTTAGCCTGGAGAAGAGGAGGCTGAGGGGAGACCTTACCGCTCTCTACAACTACCTGAAAGGAAGTTGTAGTGAGGTGGGTGTTGGTCTCTTCTCCCAAGTAGTTAGTGATAAGATGAGAGGAAATGGGCTCAAGCTGTGCCAGGGGAGACTTAGATTGGATGTTAGGAAAAATTTCTTCACGGAAAGTGTAGTCAAGCATTGGACCAGGCTGCCCAGAGAGGTGGTGGAGTCACCATCCCTCGAAGTGTTCAAAAAACGGGTAGACGTGGCACCCTGGGACATGGTTTATTGGACATGGTGGTGTTGGGCTGATGATTGGAATGATGAGGTCCTTTCCAACGCTAATGATTCCTGGTTTTTACTTTCATCAAAAATAATGCAGCCACCAAGACAGGAAACACGAAATTACTACTCTACCCTTAATTGGTTTAGTGTTGGACTTGGTAATGTTAGGTTAATGGTTGGACTGGATTATCTTAAAGGTCTTTTCCAACCTAAATGATTCTGTGATTCTATAAGTTGGCTCTCATTTGAGAAGGGAGTTGGATCAGTTGGCCTCCAGAGATCGCTTTGAATTACTCCATGATTTTGTGTGCCCCGATAGATGGAGGATATTCCTGTCATCTCATTAGCAGCTTTTATACATTCAGTGGTGCAAGTATTCATACACGAACTCTGTTATGACCTCAATTTGTTAAAAATTATTTTCATTCTTTCATGCTTTCACCCTTTCCCGATTTCATAGGTATACAAATTTTGATTTATGAAACCATTCAAAGTGTACTGGTGAGAATTTCCCTTCTCCTCACATATCTATATTGCTACGGAAGCATCTTAATAAAAAAAACACCAGGGAGTAATTAAAAGGAAAACATCCTCCATGCAGACTCCATTGACAGTAAGTGGAAAGGATATTTAGCTTCACCTTATTTAAGAGGAATGATCAAAGCTTTTTCAAGGTATAGGACTAATTAATCCAAATACCTAACTAGAGATATTTATTATAGCACAAAGACAAAATCTTGGGGAGCAGAGATTGAAGGTGGAACCCAAATCAGAGACAACAGCATTGCATACTCATCCCCTGTGCACCCGAACTCAGAAATAATTTCTGATAAACTGCGCCTGGTGATGTTGTACGGTTACTACATAGATTCACCACTGAAGTGTGGCACCTTGCTGTATTCTGTGAAGTGGACACTCGAAATGTGGTGAAAAGCTTCTCTACTTTGCAGAGTCCCCAGAAAATCACATTGCATAGTTTCCAGCTGTGAAGAAAATGACTCAGTATATTTTTGTATAAGCCTGCATGTTTGGTACATAAGGGGTAAGAGAGTGTATTTCCATTCTAAATCCTGTGTTCTTCCTCAGAGACAAAAAAGAAATTGCCAATCTGTGATATCACAATGGAAGATAAGGTGGAACACAGAAGGCTATCTGACAGTTTTTTCCAGGGACTAAACAGCCATTGCTTAGGGTACCATTTGCCATCATAAAACAGACAGCCAACCATGCAAACCAGCAAGCTACTCTGACCTTCCCCTCCTCGGTCCTCAGAGAGGCAGGGGTTTTTGTTTGTTTGTTGGGTTTTGGGTTTTTTTTTTTGTTTGTTTCTTTTAAGGGTGTTCTTGGTTTAACCCCTCAGGCAGCTCAACCTCACACAGCCGTTTGCTCACTCCCCACTGCTCCCAGTGGGATGGGGGTTAGAATCAGGGAAAAAAGTAAAATTCATGGGTTGTGATAAAGACAGTTTAATAGAACAGAAAAGGAAGGGATAATAATAATAATAATAATAATAATAATAATAATAATAATAATAATAATAGAATATACAAAATAAGTGATGCACAATGTAATTGCTCACCCCCACTAACAGATGCCCAGCCAGCTCCTGGGCAGTGGTGGTCGCCCCTCGGCCAGCTCCCCCCAGTTTATATACTGAGCCTGATGTTATATGGTATGGAATAAGCCTTTGACCAGTTTGGGTCAGCTGTCCTGGCTGTGCTTCCTCCCAGCTTCTTGTGCACCTGGCAGAGCATGGGAAATTGAAAAGTCCTTGAGTAAGAACTACTTAGTAACACCTACAACACCAGTGTGCTATCAACATTATTCTAATAATAAATCCAAACCCCAACACTATGCCAGCTACTAGGATGCAAATTAACTCTGTCCCAGCTGAAACCAGGACCCCTTATCCTTATTATGGTATCATCTATGTCATGCCCAGGTCCCACACTTTCCAATACATCCCAGTTGATCACCACCACCTTTCCTGTCTTTTGAAACGTGCACACAGATATCATTCCCTTACTCTGTTGGCCATCCCTCTCCAATGCTCATTGAGCTAATTTAGCCCATGACTTTGGACTCCATCCATCATAAGAGTCCAGGGCAGGAGAGATGGTATGTGGTGTTGGATTGTTGCATGCTGAATCCAGCTCTGGTTCCAATATCTCTGCGCTTGTCTGGTACTATCATTGCTGCACTTTGCTCGGTTTCCTCAAAGTTAATTCTTCATTAATCTAGGTGATTAATGTAACACTATTGATATGGCATATAGCCACCACAGAAGTGATGATATACAGCATTATATAGCAATTAGCATCATACAGTTTAATTCATTGGCTATTCTCACCCAAAATCAAATCCCTTCCAGGTACACATTGGAATTCCCCATCCTCCTGCATCATCCACCAAGTGCACCCAGGTCCTTGAGCAAAACCAATCCCACGAATGGGTTTGCCTTTGCCTGAGGCAGGAATAACCCAGACTGTCTTCCCCACCATATTTTTTTATGTGTACTACAGGGACTTTATCCCCCTCAACAGTACGTAAAGGTTTTGGCTGGGCAGGGCCAGCTCGATTGGCAGATCCCCTGGTGTTGCCTAACCAGGTGGCTTTTGCTAAATGCGTATCCCAATGTTTGAATGTCCCACCACCCATTGCTCTCAGGGTAGTCTTTAACAGTCCACTGTATTGTTTGATTTTCTTGGAGGCTGGTGCATGATAGGGGATGTGATATACCCACTCAATGCAGTGCTCTTTGGCCCAGGTGTCTATGAAGTTGTTTGGGAAATGAGTCCCATTGTCTGACTTGATTCTTTCTGAGGTGCCATGTCACCATAAGACTTGCTTTTCAGGATAGTGTTCCAGCTGGTGGCATGGGGCACAGGAAAGGCTTCCAGCCACCCAGTGGTTGCTTCCTTTTTGCTAGTTGGTGGAGACTTAGCTGTTATTTTGTTCATCACATCCATTGGGACCTGACGATGTCCGTCTTGCTATTTTATTCCTAAAAATTGGATCTCCTGTGCAGGTCCCTTGACCTTACTTTGTTTTATGGCAAAACTGACCTTCAGAAGGATTTGAACTATTTTCTTGCCTTTCTTGAAAACATCTTCTGCGCTGTTGCCCCACATGATGATGTCATCAATGCACTGCTGGTGTTCCGAAGCCTCACCCTGTTCCAGTGCATTCTGAATCAGTCCATGGCTAATGGTAGAGCTGTGTTTCCACCCCTGGGACTGTCAATTCCAGGTGTACTGGATACCTTTTGAAGTGAAAGCAAACTGTGGCATGCACTCTGCCACAAAATGTCTTGAGAAAAACAGATTAGCGATATCAGTTGTGGCATGCCATTTGGCTGCCTTTGACTCCAAGTCATATCGAAGTTCCAGCATGTCCAGCATGGTACCACTCAGCAGTGGTGTGACTTTGTTCAGGCCATGGTAGTCTACTGTTAGTCTCCACTATGCATTCAACTTCTGCAGTGGCCATATGGGACTGTTAAAGGGTGAGAAAGTCTTGCTGATCACTCCTTGTCTCTTCAGTCGATGAATCAGCTTATGGATGGGAATCAGGGAGTCTCGGTTGGTGCGATATTGCTGCCAGTGCACTTGTGGTGGTGGTGATTGGCTCCTGTTCTTTGGCCCTCATCAACCCCACTATAGAAGCATCCTTCTGGAGAGCTTGGGCAGGTAGACAGCTGTTTAATTTTCTCTGCCTCCAAGGCAGCTATATCAAAAGCCCAACGGTACCCTTTTGGGTCCTTGAAATACCCTCTCCTGAGGCAGTCTATGCCAAGGACACACTGAGCCTCTGGCCAGTCACAATGGGGTGCTTCTGCCACTCATTCCCAGTTAGGCTCACTTTGGCCTCCAATAGAGTTAGGTGTTGGGATCCCCCATCACTCTAGAAATACAGATGGGTTCTGTCCCTGTATAGCTTGATGGCATTAGGGTACACTGTGAACTGGTGTCCACTAGAGCCTTCTACCCCTGTGGGTCTGATGTGTCAGGCCATCGAATCCACACAGTCCAGTAAACCTGGCTGTCCCTTTCCTCCACTTGGCTGGAGGCAGGGCCCCTCTAGTCCTGGTCATAGTATTCATTACTCACTTCTTGTAGATATGAGTCAGGAGTCCTTTCATTAAGATCAGAAGTAGGATCAGCCCTTCTACTCTGTCTGGGGAACTGCCCCCTGGACACTGGAACAGAAATTTTCCTGGAAGAACCCCCTTGTGTGATTGCTTTTCCTTGCAACTCATGTACCTGTGCCCCTATGGTCGAGGTAGGATTTCCTTCCCACTTCCTCATGTCCTCTTTGTGGTCACAGAGATAAAACCACAGGGTGGCCCATGGTGTGTATCCACTGTATCCTCCCTCTTGAGCAGAGGGATGCTTACTCCTAATGGCTGAGATACTGGTCCATACAAGTGGGGAGTAGGACATCTCCTCTTTTCGTTGCTGGAACACCTGGGACAGTTTTTCCACAGCCAAGACACAAGCCTGTAGGGAAGAAGAGAGACTTTCTTTGTACTGCTGGATTTGGCCAGCCAATTCATCTACCATCTGTTCCTCCCCATCTTTCCAGGTCATTACTGCCAACGAGTTGGCATACAATGATGGTATGCTCCATACAAACTTCCACCACATGGGTCGTGTGCACCTTACTTCATCAGGATCTTTGGAGAGCTGCTTGTTGTCCAGGTCATAATAAATCACCTCCAGCACAGCTAATTCCTTCAGGTACTGGCTACCTCTCTCTATTGTGGTCCACTTGCCTGGGTGACATATAGCATCTTCCTTGAAGGGATACTTTTCCTTCATGCCTGACAGGAGTCATCTCCAGGGGCTGAGGGCTTGTGCCCCTTTTCCAATCACTTTGTCAATACCCCCTTCATTAGAAAGGGATCCCAGCTGCTTGGATTCCTTACCCTCTAATTCCAGGCTACTGGCCCCATTATCCCAGCATCAGAGCAGCCAGGTGATGATGTGCTCACCTGGACAATGGCTGAAATCTTTTTGCATATCTTGTAGCTCATTCAGGGATAGGGATCGGATGGTTACCATCTCATTTATGGGTTCTGCCTCTTCCTCCTCCGGTTCTCATGATGGCGCTGGTTCATCTTCATCCCTTACTAAATGAGTTGGTTTTCTTGTGTATTTCTTCTTGTGTATAGTGGCGACTGATACTGGCATGGGTTGGTTCTCTCGTTCAGCCTCAGTGCCTGTCATGGGGGTTCCAGCAACTCAAAGAGGGAAAACCATTGGTGGTTTTTTTTTTTTTTTAAATGCTAGGCAGATACATATCACAGCTACTGGTAAACTGCTCATGATTCCCTGTATTATATTGCCCAGGGAGCCCTCTGTAAGGGAAAATGAATGATTTTTACTTTTCAGGTGTAGATTTGCCCTTAAATTATCTCTTTTACCATTTTAGCTTATACAGCATCAAGAACACAAAAAAAAGGGGGAAAAACAAGGCAGAAAAACAAAGCATAAAAACACCTAGCATCATATAAAACTGGGAAGAACAGATTCTTCTTTTAGGCATCCATTAGGAATTTCACTTAGCAACATTTTTTTGTATTTCACTTCCACTCTGCTGAGAGAAATGTACAAGCAGTAAAACTTATGAAACAATGTGCTGTAAATCTCATTCTGTTTCACTTTTTTCAGTTCATTTTGACCCAGAAAGTACTGCCTTTTTACTGTCCCACCCTATTTTCAGTCTGTGCCCCATTCCTAAAAGCATCAGGTGGTCAGTTTAATCAAAGCAGCTCCACTGCAGAAGGGGATCACAAGAAGGATTCAGGAATTGACACAGATGTCCAGGTCAAGCAGTGACTGCATGGCTGCACTTAGGGTCATACAGGTGCTTGGTGGAGGAGACAGCGTTGGACAGAAAATGCTGAACATCCAAGAAAATGAATAATTTCCAGTTAAGGAACAAAAAGAGGCTGAAGGGATGAGTTCAGGCCTAGAAAGCAGATCAGGGAGTTATAGGATGGGGTGGCAGAAATACCAACAGTTGGACAAAACCTCAGTAACTCTACTGTCCAGGGAATGGGTCTTTCCTTCGGTGTGTTCATGCTGAGGTTTCCCCAGCAGACAGTATAATGAAATAAACTTCACTCCTAAGAAATATTAACGGCCATTGGGAAATAGCTTAGAAATACCTTTTCTCAATGCTACCAAGCATGAATGGAAGAGAGAAGCTGAAGGGTGCATGAAGAGGACAGATTCAACAAGTTTTGAAATTTGCTGCAGGAAGGAAAACAAAAGAAAAAATCTGCTAGCATCATTCTGTTGCTCTTTTATCTTTTCCTCCCTGTTCTATTGTTTGATTAATGACAAATTGTGTAGATGACAAATAATTTCTCCTACTTAACTGTCAACATTTTTATTTTTATTTTAAATATTCATAAACAAATTTAATGCTCATGTATGTGGGAGACTAATAACATTAGCTAAAGCCAGACAAAGCTTAGGCAGGCATTGTGCAAGATTTTCCACATGGCTCTGCCAGAGCAACTAAATCCTTAACACTCCTACTAATATTGCAAGCACAGGCTCCTTTCATTTTGCAGATATGAGAAAAGCTGCACTGGTCTTACAAAATGTGTAGATTAAAGTAACAGGAATTCACTGACATGCTAATAGCATGTGTGATGCCAGGCAAACAGAGGTGGATGGATGTTTGAAGGAGGTTCTCCTTATGTTACTGGTCTCTTACACATGTGGCCAGACCATGCCCAGACCCCATGCACATAGGCAAGGTGAATGGAGCTGGAAAAAAAATATGTGGCTGTCTTCCTGCTTCCCAAAAGTTTGGACAGCTCCAGCTTCTTGCTCCTCAATGAATCTGGGTGCATTCTTCCAGGGTAGCTACCTTCTCAGGCCTCCCTCAAAGATGACAAGGACAAACCAGGGCTTTAGCAATCCTCTAGTAGCAGCCAGAATTCCTAAACCTCTAAAGACCATTTCCACAACCTCTAAAAGATAATTTCAGCAGGGCTGCTGCGGGTGACTGGTAGCACTACCTGTGCTGGTTTCTGCATGGGATGGTGCTTACAAAGGGTGATTCAGATGTGAACAAGTATTGCAGTGCGGTTCTCCTACAGAGTACTATTAAGATTGGCTAGTGTCCTCCTCGTATCTACACAGAGCTACAAGAAGGTCTCTTTACATTTGCTGCAGAAACAGATTCATAAAAATCCTGCCTGATGTTGGGAACCTCTAACGGGTGAGAGAGCAGCAGGAACCTGAGACCAGTATCACCCCATTAGCAATATTGAGTCTTTTCACTAGGAATGATTAGAGCCTCGAATCAGCTACAAAGATGTATTATGGCTAGGAGAATCAGATGGCTGGTAATGTGAGGGGAAAAGGATGAAAGAGAAGAGATAGTGTGAAAGAAAGACATATTGAAACTAGAATAACTTTGCATTCAGTGAGGCTTTATCTGCCTCACACTTGGCAGCTATTTATATATTTCCTTGTATTTCTTGAATTTATTAATGATTGAGAAAGAAACCAAGGAAATATAGTATACAGTATTGTACAGACTCCGTAGCCAAGTTAGTCTCACCATTGTACAACTCAAATAAAGGCAACAAGCCCTCAGCAGTGGCCAAATCAAAGACTGAGCACCTGGCTCTCATTTATTATGAGTTTACTACTGAAAACAAAGTCTTGACTCTTACAGCTGAAAATTTTGTTACTCGTCCCAGCAGCTCATAACAACACTTCCCCATCCTGACCAACCCAACAGTAACAGCTAAAAAGAAGAAAAGCAACCTGAAAAGATCAATATAATGAACCTCTTGCTCTTAGGTGTCTCCCCCTCCTGGCTTCTGAACTTAATGACAATGTTTTAAACAAAAATAAACATAAAATAGAAAATATGGTAGCAACAAAACTGTTGAGCTGCTTCCACCTACCCACACACATATAGTGATAAAACCAAAATATGACAGAAATATTTACTCTTGGCAGGGTAATGTAGCTTTCTCATCCTGAGGTATCACAGTCCCACAAAGCATTTTTCCTGCTAGTAATACTCTTCCCCTGCACCTCTGAGATTCTTAAGTAAATCATTGTACTGAGATGCAGCCATTTCCCTCTTTGGTAGGAGCCTGATTTTCCCTGGGTGGATGCTGAAAGCGAGGAGGTTCAGGGTGGATCAGAGCCTGGGTTTCTAGCTCTACAGGAAAGTCTGAAACTCTAAAGCAGAGACAAAACTTCAGCACTGAAAAAAAATCCCAGGGAATGAGAATTTTGAGATCTTATCTGAGAATCTAAAGTGTGAGGGAACAAAAAAAAAATCCCAAACCAACCAACCAACCAACTAAACATGCCCAGATCAAACCCAACCCTATCAATGTGGTATTTCAGCATAAACCAATGAGGCATCCTAGGTTGCCCAGAGACCTGATAACCTGCTCCCAGGCTCTCTGCCATACAACTGGGTGCTTGGCAGTACCAGCAGCCAGGTACCCTGCAAGCATCTTGCATCTGCAGTGGGGAGCCTGGAAGCACTGGGAGCCCTGATGCGAGCTGGGTCTCCAAGGGCTGCCAGGCAAGCTGTTGGGGAAGTGGGTGAGCTGGCAGCAATCCTGCCGGGTTTCTGTCAGAAAATATGAGAAAATCTGCATGTTTCCAAAGAACATTTAAATTTCATCAAAACAGAATTTTCTAGCACAATAATTTTTCCACCATGAAATTTTTGTCTCTCCATTTATTAGTGTCATTATGCTTGTTTGTCTGGGTTTTTCCTCACCCTGTAGCTGACCAGCCTTGCCTTTTATTTGCTGTCTCTAGCCTCTTATTGCTTTGAGGCACAGTCTGCACAGAGGACAGCGGGGAAGCACTGACTCCTGTGTACCTTGCCAAAGGAAGGATGCTTCCGGCTCCTCCTCCTTGCCTTGTAAGTTGCCATCCTCAAGCACCATATTTAAACCCTAAATTACCACATGCATACCAGCATCCAGCAAAAGGCCAACAGAGTAAAAAGATGAGTTAACCTGTCCAGCTATTCCTAAATCAATTTTATAATGGATTTTGCTCAACACATATATTACTGCTTTAACAATGGTGTTCTCTGCTGTAGGGTTGACCAGAGCAATGCTAATTATTCCCAGTTTTAGCAAAAGATAAACAAAAATAATCATAAAACACAGAGAAAACTATTAATGTGTGATTTGCCAGGAAGAGAAATATATTGTTACATGGTAGTTGCAATTGTAGTAACATAAAGTAATGTGTTTCTTGAAATAAAAAAGAACATTCATATAAAGAAGTGATAGCTCCCCATTACTCTCATATTGACTTACATAAAGACATCATTCATCTGTGGCATTCCCTGCTACAGGATATTATTGTGGCAAATACTGATTTCTAAAGGATTATTTCTATGAAAATTATCATTAGTATAAAATTACAAGGGATAGCAATATTCATGTTTATGACAAACTGACTACGTGCTGAAGAGAATACATTTCAAATTTTAATAGAAAAAAGAAAAAGACAGCTTGGGAGATAGGAAATTCTGATTTCTGTAACTGTTTCTGACACTGACGCCTTCCACAGCCTTGGGCAAGGCACTTGAATTCTTTCTGTCATAGAAACAAGGATTAACTATCTCTTTTGGCTCTTCCAATGATTGATTTTGTTAATGTTTTTAAAGTGCTTTGATAACGAAATCCAAACCCATAAATATCCAATGTTATAACAATGTTAGATGTTTTATTCCCTTCCAAAACATCAGATGCTGACCACCATCATGATACAGAAATTACATATTTTTTTAGAAAAGTCACAGAATGCTAATCTATAAAACAGTTTTAAGGTTTCCTCTTTCCCCAGCATTGGCAAACAGATAACTTCCACTGTAGGAACTGTTCCTATAAGAAATACAATAGATATTTAGCTCTCAAAATTATTATTGTGGTAGAATCTGATACAGATGTAGTTATACCACAAAGATGTTGTTTCAGCAGACAGAAATTATATTGTTTGGAAGCACATACTAACTTTACCGCAAAGGCATGTTTTTGCCCAGTAAAGCTTTTGGTACCATCTCCAAACATTATCATCCTGTAAAATTAATTTTCTGTTGCCATTTTCTATTTAATAATAGAATCCCCTCCAAAAATACCACCCTCTGAAGGTGTATGAGTAATAAACACAAGAAGAAATCAAATGCCCAGGTACTCAGGTACAAAGTGGGCCAGAATCTGCTTTTATTCAGTGCTCCCACACTGATCTGTTCACAGTTTTTCCTCTGTATTTTATTACTTTTCTGGACTGTTTCATCACAGCACAAATGTTGAGTTTATCTCTCACATGAGATTATCTTGTTATAGACGATCTGGTTATTGAATGTCCACGATGAAGAACAATCTTGTTAATAGCTTGCCTGCTCAAAGATGTGTCACTTCAAATCCATCTTGTATCTGGATCTCAGCTACATATAAATGCCCTCATCTGCAGCTCCTGTTCCTTAGACTGATGATGCTTGTTCTGCTTTGGAGTCAAATGTCTCACAAAAGACTTACTCAGCTGGTGGAATTTATTTCACGTAAAAACAGTTATACAGAAGTTTTATCTAAATGACCATCATCTTTCTTTCTATAAACCTTATAGTTGCCATTTTTGCAGTTTTCCTTGAGCACTGTAATCTGTTAAATTTTGACTGAAGTGAAAACCTAGGTCAAAAACATTTCCTTCAGATCCATGTATGCAGGGAAAATGATGTGAATATATCTCCTCTGAGGCATCATCTGACTTGGGGAGGCTTCTGCACATAGTTCAAGGCCTGTGAAAACTCTGGGTGAACACTATTCTCTCCATATTCCCAGACATAAAGGGGAAAAATGATACATCCTTTACCCTTATAGCCGAGTCTACACTTGAAGGCAGTACTGGTTGGTGGGGTGTTGTTGATGTCTGCACGCTTACACACATACAATCCTGCTATGATACTGGTATTGTTCCCCAGCATTTTTAGTGCAAGTGAAACCATACATCCCCAGCATGACAGTAAGCACCTAAGTTGGGCACTGGCCCAAGGAGTCTTTGCCAAGAACTTTTCTTTCACCACTTCCTTTTGTAGGTTACCTCTTACAAAGAGACTATGGATGATCATGTCATTTGTCAGAAGTTAGATAAGACACAGGTTATATTTTGACCTAATAACAAAAGACACACAGCTTATTTCCATGTTACAGTACCAGGAGATGTTTTCAACAAAAAATCTAAACTGTATTATTTGCAACTGATGTGGTCATGAATCCTACATTTTGCATCAAGGTTTTATAAAGTTTTGGGAAGCTTTTACGTTTAACTTCAGTGATTCTTGTGAACAGTTCACCTCCTGTCTTACTTGGTGCATCATGAGCAGGGAGAAGAGGCAGGAGATGTGATCTGAAGACAAGACATTTTTGCATTTGAGAATGTGATTTACAGTCACTGGCACAACATCAAGAGGAGGTCCTGGCACACAGCAGAGGTAACAAATACATCCTTTTAAGAAAAAGAGTATCAGATGCTGCACAATGCACGAACCTCTGCAGAGAGACAGATGGAGGGTAAATGCAATAGCCAAGTAGAGGAAATAACAAGAAAAACTTATAATAAAGAGTTGCAAGCAACTAACATTGCTGAATGGTTTGCTGAGACCAAGCTCAGCTCACTAGGAATATAGTCACATTGGTACAGGAAACCCCATTTAAGAAGAGGATAAATGCCCATTACCAAAAAAAAAAAAAAAAAAAAAATTGAAAATTATTCTGGATAAAAGAGACAGTGTCAACAAAAAAGCTGTTGGTTTTTCAAGGATCAATTTAAATAGAATCAGATCTGTAGAAAAAAAAAGATCTTTTTCTTGCTAATTATACCTATGACCTTAAATGGAGAGATGCTAAATGCTTTAGATGTTAATTTTATATATGCCTGTAAATTCTCGTAAACATACAACTTTAAGCCAATAGGTACAAATATATCCTAGATATAAATACTTCCCCTTTTAATGAGATTACTGCTATGTTTTATGCCAGCCTGAATTCTGAAAGAGATGTACTTTTACAAAGCAATGATGAAGCTGCTGTTATATATGAATAGCTGGATTGTGGTAAATAAACCTTTTTCTGAGTCAGTATCTACTGCACTTTGGGTGCGATTCACAGATTCAGCACCTTACCTTTCAAAGTGCTTTTCAATAATGGTTAACTAAATGATTAACCAGGTTAAGTCATGAATTCCTCAATCCAGTTCACTATAAGACTGCAAAATATCTGTGAAAGAACCCACATAGTATGGAGGTGGAAATGAGGAGCAATGGCAGGACAGGACTGGGTTTTTTTGGCTGCTGTGACTACTGACACTGGCTCAAAAGGTTCATCTAACTGTTGTCTCACACTGCATCCTGTAAACGTATGACTGTTTTCTCAGAAAAAAACCCTGACCACAGACTTGAGTAATGAATTTCAGAAGAAATAAAAGGTCCACCTCTATGTGTATATCTGGCTAACAGGATTTTGGTCTCAGCATTCAGTAATTATTAAGTAAGTATTTTGTTCTCATTCTGGGAACTGTAAATAAGGGATTTATTGACAAATTCAATTTTTCATTTGATAAGAAAATATAGCAGAAGTATATATGCAGGTGTTCATGCAAGCATGAATGTTAAGATGAAACAGAGATATCATTCATGATTACTTAGCATAACTTAGCCAACTAGATTTAACAAACAAATATAATTTAATATTGCCACTACAATGCACTGGAATGCCAAGTTCTGTTTTTTCTGAGAGCCTATTATTTACTCTTTTAAAGGTTTAAAGGGAGTAAATAAACCACTGTAATTTACTGAGTATTGATGATATCTGCTAATAAAAATCTTCATGATATAATCTTTGCTTCTCATTAGACCAAATTTTTTTGACAATATCCTCCTCTTCATGTTCTGATCCTTCAATTTCTATTTTGATCTGAACTAGGAGCAGTAGCTAGAAAACCTTGTATGTCTGGAAATATAAAAAAGTAGGCAAAATAATGTAACCAAGCATTTCCAATTAGTTACTTTTTTTTGGTTTTTTTTTTTTTTTTAAATTTAGGCAGGATGTTAAGGCAATCTGAACTCTCTCCAGGTCAGTGTACATACTAGCTGCTGTTAAAAAAAATGTATAAATTACATCTTACCTAAAAAACCTGTGACCTCAGTAGCCTTATGATTATAAAATACTTTTCAGCACATTTTATTGCAGAAGCAGGAGAGAGCGTGTTAACGCTGTCTCTTGTGCCATAATCAATGGACTAATTAACCAAATCTGGAACCTTTAATATGACTACATGGCCACCAGCTATGTAGCTTGACTTTCAGATTCCATTTGCAAGGCTGACACCTAGAAATACATTTCTTTTATTTACTAAGTACCTACCTGAGAAAGAAGTCACTCAGATACAACAAACATGAAATGTCAGGATATCTTTACAGTCACTTTTCTGAATATACTTTGTGTTGTACAAAAGAATTGTTTTTGCCATATTACATCCACAACATATTAATCAGCTGAATCAGTTCTATTATGTCTTCCCTTCTGTATTTCAAACACCTTAGCAATACAGAACAGATTTATGAATCT
The DNA here is from genome assembly GCF_030463565.1 of Pelecanus crispus. NCBI lineage: Eukaryota > Metazoa > Chordata > Aves > Pelecaniformes > Pelecanidae > Pelecanus > Pelecanus crispus. The sequence goes on along the minus strand of NC_134676.1, from coordinate 83,414,208 downwards.
TGAAAGTAAAATAAAAAGGGGGAAAAAAACAAACAACCTGTGTTTACAGTGCCTAAAATGGAAAGGCCTGAGTGTACTCATGTACAAACAAAATTAGAAGTTGCTGTTCTGAAAAAGAAATGCTTGAAAAACACCATGGTTTAAGGCTTTACAGAACATATCATTGTACTCAGTGTAGGAGGTGAAGACAAGAGGCAATTTATTCTGCAGCTGGTTTAGAAATAAACACAGCAACGGAAGATAAGGAGTGAAAGAGGGATAAATCCTCCTGTAGCAAACTTGATGGACAGACAGGCTGCCATTAACAATGCTGTTGCCTTTGTAAGTACAGAGTGATGTGGAGATACCCTGGCATTTATACTGTAGACATGGTCCTTAAAGATTTTACACCTCCAATTCCTTAGAATTATCAGCTATCTCCAGCCTGTCACTCATCCTGGCAATCTTAGATTTCTAGCTTGCAGGCCAGGCAGATTATTGACAAAGCAATCCAGCGTGATATAATACACCCTGACAAACAACAGTGAGGGGGATTGTGTTTACCACTTTCACTGCACCAATTCAGCTAAATTAATTCTTAACGCTGAAAGTAAACTTTCTCTTGATAAGCATTCACTCCCCTTGCACTATTGTTTTGCAGCATTACCCTAGCTCCAAGTAGAGTAGCAATGTATTTTGATGCATCTAATTTAACCTGCTTGCCCCTAATAGAAGTGAGAAGAAGGTTTCTTGTACAAGACCAAACTAACCAACAGCTACAAATACAAAAATGCTGGCATACAATAAAGTTAAAGCTCTAGCTTAAACAGAAAAAAAAGGCAGGAACATTTCAAATTTAGGCTTGCTTTTCTGTCCTCACGTTACCTACCTCTGCTGGGACCATAGAGCACACAGTATAAACTTTAAGATCACATACCTTTGAGAGACATAAGCACTGGTGAAAACATACAAAAATAAAATTGGCTCTGAGATGACTTTTCATTTCTTTTATTTTTCCCTACCATGCTTTTGCCCAAAGGCATTTTTTAGCTTTCAGGTTATACAGCCTGTGGATAGAAAAAAAAGGTTTTGAAAAGCTGACGGACCCTTAGCAATAGGGATGACTCTATATGCTGCTAAATTTCTGAATGGATTACTTAGACTGGTTTCATAAAAAGGATTATTTTATGCAGTCAGGATGAAAAAATCACTGGCTTAGTGCCCAATGCTTGAGCTAAATTTCATGCAAAGAGTGATGTCATAAATGTGTGAGAAAACATCACATTTGCTTACTTAAAATTATTGATGAATCTCTTCTGTGTCAGTTGTATGAGACACAGCAATGCTAATCCAGAAATAACTGATGTGCCGGGAGTTCAGTCATTTGCATGAGAGGAAGTTAATTGCAAAACACAAGTAAAAATCCAAATCCCAACAGTCTTCAAAGGAGGAAAGTGTTAGACACAGGATTACTGTTCATTCTGTAAACTGAAAAAAAAACCCTAATCTTATCTAGAATCATAGAATCATAGAATCATTTAGGTTGGAAAAGACCTTTAAGATCATCCAGTCCAACCATTAACCTAACATTACCAAGTCCAACACTAAACCAGTTAAGGGTAGAGTAGCAATTTCGTGTTTCCTGTCTTGGTGGCTGCATTATTTTTGATGAAAGTAAAAACCAGGAATCATTAACGTTGGAAAGGACCTCATCATTCCAATCATCAGCCCAACACCACCATGTCCAATAAACCATGTCCCAGGGTGCCACGTCTACCCGTTTTTTGAACACTTCGAGGGATGGTGACTCCACCACCTCTCTGGGCAGCCTGATCCAATGCTTGACTACACCTTCCATGAAGAAATTTTCCCTAACATCCAATCTAAATCTCCCTTGGCACAGCTTGAGCCCATTTCCTCTCGTCCTATCACTAACTACTTGGGAGAAGAGACCAACACCCACCTCACTGCAATCTCCTTTCAGGTAGTTGTAGAGAGCGGTAAGGTCTCCCCTCAACTGCTCCTCTTCTCCAGGCTAAACAACCCCAGTTCCCTCAGCCACTCCTCATGAGGCCTGTGCTCCAGACCCTTCACCAGCTTTGTTGCCCTTCTCTGAACATGCTCCAGCATCTCAATGTCTTTCTTGTAGTGAGGGGCCCAAAACTGGATACAGTATTCCAGGTGCAGCCTCACCAGCGCTGAGTGCAGGGGGACAATCACCTCCCTGCTCCTGCTGGCCACGCTATTCCTGATACAAGCCAGGATGCTGTTGGCTTTCTTGGCCACCACTTGGGCACACTGCTGGCTCACGTTCAGACGGCTGTCAACCGACACCCCCAGGTCCTTTTCCACCAGGCAGCTTTCCAACCACTCTTCCCCAAGCCTGTAGCGTTGCATGGGGTGGTTATGACCGAAGTGCAGGACCCTGCATTTGGCCTTGTTAAACCTCATATAGTTGGCCTTGGCCCATTGGTCCAGCCTCTCCAGACCTCTCTGCAGGGCCTTCCTACCCTCGAGCAGACCGACACTCCCACCCAGTTTGGTGTCATCTGCAAATTTACTGAGGGTGCACTCAATCCCCTCATCCACATCACTGATAAAGATATTAAACAAGGCTGGCCCCAAAACAGAGCCCTGGGGAACACCACTCGTGACAGGACGCCAACTGGATTTAACTCTATTCACCACTACTCTCTGGGCTTGGCCACCCAGCCAGTTTTTTGCCTAACAAAGAGTATGCCCATCCAAGCCATGAGCTGTCAGCTTCCTAAGGAGAATGCTATGGGAGACGGTGTCAAAGGCTTTGCTGAAGTCCAGGTAGATGACGTCCACAGCCTTTCCGTCATCCACCAGGCGGGTCACCAGGTCATAAAAGGAAATCAGGTTGGTTCAAGTAGGACCTGCCTTTCATGAACCCATGCTGGCTGGGCCTGATCTTCTGGTTGACCTGCACATGTCTGTTGAGCGCACTTAATATGAACTGCTCCATAATCTTCACTGGCACCGAGGTCAGGCTGACAGGCCTGACCGGGTCCTCTTTCCAGCCCTTCTTGTAGATGAGTGTCACATTGGCAAGCCACCAGTCATCAGGGTGCTCCCCTGTTACCAGGACTGCTGATAGATGATGGAAAGTGGCTTGGCAAGCTCCTCTGCCAGCTCCCTCAGTACTCTCGGGTGGATCCCATCCAGCCCCATAGACTTGTGAGCGTCCAGGTGGCATAGCAGGTCGTTAACTGCTTCCTCCTGGATTACGGGGGCTTCATTCTGCTCTCTGTCCCTGCCTTCCAGCTCGGGGGGCTGAATACCCTGGGGATAACTGGTCTGGCTATTAAAGACTGAGGCAAAGAAGGCATTAAGTACCTCAGCCTTTTTGTCATCTTTGGTGACAATGCCCACCCCCCCCCATCCAGCAAAGGATGGAGATTCTCCCTGGCTGTCTTTTTATTGTTGATGTACTTGTAAAAACATTTTTTATTATCTTTTACAACAGTGGCCAGATTGAGTTCTAGCTGGGTTTTTGCTTTTCTAATTTCCTCCCTACATGACTAACAAGATCCCTGTACTCTTCCTGAGTTGCCTGCCCCTTCTTCCAAAGGTGGTAGACTCTCCTTTTTCCCCCTGAGTCCCCGCAAATGCTCCCTGTTAGCCAGGCCGGTCATCTTCTCCGCCAGTTGGTCTTATGGCACAGGTGGACAGCCTGGTCCTGCGCCCTTAAGACTTCCTTCTTGAAGAAGGCCCAGCCTACCTGGACTTACCTATCTACAGGTAAAAGTCCCTTGGGCTTAAAAGTGCTCTGACCAAACTTTGATTCAGGTTCATCGTTACCTCAGAATTTGCAAATTCAGGATGGTCAGCCTAATCACATAGCTTCACAGCTGTTTTTACCCTGTTAAGTAGGAACTGTGCCAAAATAAATGGGTATTTCTGACAACAAAATACAAACTTGATTTCTGTCCTATAGAAAATTCTTTAAGACATCTCCAGCGCTTAATACTAAGTTAAGAGGATATATGTGTTAAACATTACAGCAGCTGTGCGTATGGAAGCTAAGCAATTTCTGCTTCAGTCTCTTCAGCTGTTCACAAACTGGACCTTGATGGCAAAGAATAAGATTTCTGACTCTTCTTCAACTCAGCTCTATTAGATAGCTTAGGTCCTTTTATACATACTCAAAATTTCCCATGACTCTTTTGAGGAACTAACAAGTCTTTCTATTAAAACAACAGCAAACTTGCTCAGAATATTTTTTTTTGTTTGTTTTAATAAGAAGCATGGAGGAAAGGCAAGAAAATTGGGTTTCTTCAGTTTTCTAATAATGAAAATTTTCCTACCTAATGTAAGAAGGAAAAGAAATGTTATGTTGTCTGGAGAACAACTCCCCAGTTATAGTTTCCTGCAAAAATTCTGATCCTACACCATGATCAAAGATTGATGTGTAGACTCTTCGCACCTCTAGTATCATTATGGTTTGGTTTATGACATTTTTCCCCTCAATATTCAGCGACCAAACTGGCTTATTAATGAAATAAATCTATTTTTCTCCGTTTCAAATACTTAAATACTTGGATCATTTTCAGCTCAAATGACCTTCCTTACTTCCTATATCTAAAATCTAACAATCTATGGGTCTTGTTGATACTTTGTTGACTGCCTTTCAGTGAGGACACCTATAGGTCTTCATTTGACAATCTCATTTGACAGGGTGAAATTTTCTTCTCCACCTCCATCTGAAATGTCTTTCCACATTTTCCATGGTTTTAAATATTAATTTATTGGCTTGCTGTAGCTTGGCACTGGATATTATTATCACTAATAATCTTTGCTAATAACATTTTAATATGACCACAGTTTTAAAATTTTAAAAATCTGCTAAACACTGAGAAGCCAAAGCCACTGTAAGTCATTGAGACTCAGACTCTTAAGACAATTGGATGTGGCTTGGTATTCAAGTATAACTATTTTATTAGGAATAATGATATTTTTAATTGAGCTAGTTACACCAGTATAAACCTTAGCTAGGTGCAGGATAAGAGATTGGAAGGTATCATGTCACTTATAACTTCTGACATATAAGAACAAGCAATTCCACTCTTGGCCTATTTATTTGGGTAAAAGTGGGACGGAGTTAGGCAAAGACCTTAACTATGGAGTCTTACAACTCAGCCACATGGTTTTGAAAACTCCAGTCACACTTGGTAATATCAATTCAATAGTCAGAAAAAATAAAATTCATGAACAAGTTACAGTATGCCTTGGTTTCTGGAGAATTACCATTTGGTGACTCTTTTCTAATCTGACTTAAACATTAATTGTAGTAGTCCAGCACATTTGAGGCAAGCAAAATTACGTAGCTTTAAAGTATAATTTTAATATATAGTGATAGACAAAGACATGTAGTTTGGAAATGGATCATTCCAACATTTTGTTTATGTCTGTGAAGTGAAGGTAAGGGACCATTAATGTGGTATCACAGCAGTGGGAGCAGAAAGTATTACTCTGTACTACACTAAAACATGAATTTTTAAAAAATACTTAACTCGATGACATCATCATTATGCAAAGCTGGAACAGGTTTAAGTCTTTAAAAATTCTGTCACCTCAAGAGCAGCGTCTGCAATGGGTTTTGACCTCTGAAGAGCCTGCAAGGTACAAAGGGCAAATATTCTGAGAAGTCGAAAATCCTGCAAATTACAACAAAGGAAATATAACCTTGAGTATACTGTAAATGCTGACAGAAAGCAAAACTGCCTGAATTATAACAATGATAATTTGTTAATTTTAATTATTTATAAGGAGATGATGGCCAAGTTCCCAAAAATCTTTCTATTAAGAATTCTCAGTATAAATCTCTCTGATATACTGTAATGCTACTTCATCTCTGCTGCCAACTGCACTGGAACGCATAAAGCCCCTCATTAGTTCACGCCTTCGCTTACAAGGATTGCTTTAACAAAGGGATCTAGTGTGTGCTAATGACTCTTAGAATTAAGATATGACTGTGGCAAAACAAAAAATACCTTCGTCTTATTAAAATGATTTGGTAACAGCAGTGCAGAGCTGCTTTGTATTCGCTTTTCTCCACATGCATTTTAGTTCAGGCAGAAAAATGGGGATGCACTCCAGAGAAACACATAATGAGGTCAGATGGAAAATCTTGTCTTGTTTCAGATATGAATTCAATCCATCCTTTCTTGCATGTGAGACAATATACACAGAAGAAACTGCTGCTGACATGTTTTAACTTCACTGGCACTGAAAGTGTTTTCTCTTCAGCTGGTGCTTTTAATCTTCATCTGAAATATTATATATAGGATTACTGGACATGGCCATAAAATCAGTTTTTATTTACACATTTAACCTCTGCTTTTCATGTGATGCTCACTTAGCACCACTGCTCAAAATCCTTTTGAAAATTTTGTCAGTTAATTCACATCTGGCAAAGTTCAGAAAAAAAATGTGCTAGATGTAAGGTTGTCACCTTTTCTGTTACTGTGCTGAACTCCTAGGGGGTGTGTAGATTTTACAGGGAAAGGGTGGGGGAAGGGTTTGAAAACTCTGGAAAAGAATACTGGTCTTGTAGTTAAAAACCGGGAGAACTGGAGTTCACCTGTCACAAGCAGGTACTTTGGTTCAAAACTATTCCCTAGAGCCATGCTTTGCTATTGAGCATAAGTCAGAACAATGTGTCAAGACTTGGAGCACAGCTCTTCACTGTCTAATACAACTATTAGAGAAAGAGCTAAAAAAAATCCGGTTGTCAGCATAATTTGAGTTTAAAATGATTTTAAAGGAATGTTTAATTCCTAATTAGCCTATTCAGTGCATTATAATGTACATTTATATCCAGCAGCGAAGGAACCCAGGGTAACCTTTTTATGTAGTGTACCTTGTATGCTATGTAACTGCCCATGGAAAACAACAAGGATAGCTAAATTAGCTGCGGCCTTTAACATGCACAGGTCACACTAGAGAAAGAGCTATATTTAAAAAAAAAAAGAGAGAGCTACACTTCAGCAAAAGGGACTATTCATCTAACTCGAGCCCTGCTAAAATGAGTGTTACCTCTGCCTGTAAGGAGATAGATCAAGGCTTACTGTTAAGCTTACACACCTCATTTTTGGTTCTTTTACAGCCTCTGTTTTAGTAACGCCTAGGTGACCCATTGCATTAAATACATATGCTTTGTTTTGCATATGGTTGGTTATGGTACAAGGAATTATGATACATGCCAACACCATACTGAAGATTTTGCAGAAGATGTTGTCCATGTTCCACCTTGGCACTCAAACCACAGTGCCTTTCTCTTCTTTCCGTGGGGACAACACTATTCACATTTCTTAAGGAAGAAGGCCACAGTGTTAAATAGTGAAAAAAAGAAGATGTGTACTGTAAGGTACAGCATGAATGTCAATTACCACATTGTCCTTAATATTTGTGAATGGTTTATATATCTCTGCCTACAGGAAGCTATAACAGTAAAGGGAAATATACCTTGAGTCCTATCATCTCAGAACTGGGAAACGCTATGCAGGTTCAAGGGCTGCATGTCACTGCCCATGATTTTCACAGCGGTGTCACCCTGACTCTGCGAATCTACCAATTATAGGAATTTTCAGGACCTCTCTGAACTTTTCTGACGAGACTCTTTGCAAGGATACTTAACTGTGAGCCAGAGCCTCAACTGGTCTAAATTGAGACAGTGGCACTGAACTTAAGTAAAGGTGAGTACAAGGAAATGCTTTAGAAGTGCTGGTTCTGATGATTCCAGATACCGTCAAATTTTACAGGGCATTAACTTTCATATCCTAGTTTTCACCTTCTTTATTTCTAACTGGGTATGAAAAAAATGTGATATAAGCAAGAACTGGCACTGCTCTAGGACTTTCATAGCACAATTAATTTTTAAGTC